>NW_009192749.1:56976-62709 GCF_000690835.1 Fulmarus glacialis
CAGGAGGAACACACAACACCAAAGGCCGCACGTTGGGTGTTGTTTCTTTAATTAGGAGGGGGCAAAACCCATGAGGGATGGTAATCCCGGTGGAAGACACCCTTGAGGCTCAGGGGGTGAGCCCTCACCCCGGGAAGACGCAGGCAGGGAGCACAGAGCCCTGCCACGGAGTGGGGAAATGGACTGATCAGCAAATGTTTTTGAGAGGAAAAGGCAAAACTATCAGAAGTCAGGCTAAGTTAGCTTCGTGATGGAAAGCTGAAGCCTGTCAGCTCTGAGTGCGGCCTCAAAACAAAATGAATGCTTTACCTCCATTTTCAGTAAGGGCATGGGGGAGCAAGGCATGTGAATCACCACGTCTGAGGTATCTGAGGAGCAAAATTCAAAGAGTTTAAAATGTGCCAGTCAGCAGGAGTTTTGAATCTGCATCCCAAAACTATGAGAGAAGCGGTGCAAGCAACCACAGGGATATGGACAAGAATTTTTATATTAAAACCTGCAGATCAGGATCCTGCCTGGGACTGGAGAACAAGTGATCCCAGCAAGGGCATACCCATCCTGGCCTCAACGGCATGCAAGGTTGGAGAGCACATCTGAGAGACAGAACAGGGAATGACGGAACAGGGAAGAAATGGGAAATTGAATAAAATGCAATATGGATTGTGGCACACTACTCTCAGCTCTTTCTCCAACAAGATGACCCATTTTCCAGGGGAGGAAAGGGCAGAAGATATCTTTCCAGGAAACTAGTAGTTAAGCTGAAGATGACGAAAACTGGCATAGGAATTATGATATGCATAAGAAACTTTGCAAAGAGGTTGTGCTGAAAGGAAAATTATCCGGCTCAAGGGACCAGTTTTTTTAATGCTTTCAATGATGATGCACAAGGAAAAAAATGTACCAGTGACTTGCACTGATGACACAAAGCTAGAAAAAGTCACAATAGAGAAGAGACTTTTTGTATTGATCCCAGAGGACCACAAGCCCCCGATGTGATAAAAGTGACAAAAAAGTAAATGTAATCAAAAGATGCACCAAGCAAGACTTGCCCAGCAGAAACAGGAGTGAATGCTGCCACAGAAGACATTGACCTCATCTGTAATAACATGCGCAACCCTCGTCATCCCTGGCAAAGGTTATTACAGGCCAGACTACCTTCAAGAAAAGCAAGGCAGACACAATGAAGCATAGAGCTTCACTCTGAGAGGTGAAAACAACAGGACTGTCTTGTGGCAAAACAAGAGGCTGCAAAAGGACATGATTTATGTTCACAGGCAGAAAAGGGTAGGTTAAAAAAATCGTAAATTCAATAGTTGTATTCATAGTAATTTTATCCTGACAAAACAAGCAAGGCAAGGTTAAGATAGACTGTGCCTTCCTCCCGCTCCCTCTCCCCTTTGCAAATGGCCTCGAGACAGGCAGCAGTCCCTGTACTCAGCTCGAGCAGGGATTCCTGCCTAAAAGCAGCCAGCCCCCATAGTGTGCGTGGGATCTCCCAGGACAAGAGAGATGCACAGCAGGCAGATCCCCACCACCCCAGCGTGACTGGTGCTGACCCCGGGAGCTGAAGGAGCAAGCCAGGGTGATCTCTCTCTCAGACATGTTTCAATGGACAAGGATTGAAGACTATACAAGTTTTGCACAATAATTTCTCTAAGACAGATTAAACTTTGCCTCCAGAATAACAAATCTGTAGTCAAATGGGACACAAGCGTGTAGCAGAGAGGCAGCTTTGTGCCCTAGCAACCTCAGTGGATCCAACTGGCTTGTGCAGGAGATGATTACTGCCCTGGATTTCACGAACTGACCAACCTTGGTGGGATCCATGGACTGCAGTTGCTTCAAGGGAGAGAGCTCGTCCTTTCAAAAGGTGTGAAACTCAAGTTTTTTCTGAGAAATATGAAAAAAGTAATACATTGATGAAGCTGGGCTAATTCTCCATAATTTGGCAGCCAGAGTAGTTGGTTCAAGTTCTCCTCTGGCTTTCCAGACTATGGTCAATAAAGGCAAAATGTTGCTGCTGGCACATACAGGCTACCTGTAATCCACGCAAAGCCAGCACTGACGGTTGGCCAGCTGTGGGTCTTGTACCTTTGAGCTCCTGGCATCTTACAGAGCAGACTGCCAAAAACAGCTTCAGGTTTCTTCTTCTTTTGAAAACGATTCAAAAAGTATCACCAGAGAAGGAGCAAGAAGAGGTGTTCCAAATCCTAGGTGGGAACTTTCCAGCACCAAGCTCTCACTTTCTCTTAGTGCCTCAACATTTAAGTATTACGTGAAAAGCATAAGCAACTAATTGCAAGACAAACTGAGGACAACTGTTCCATCTGATAATGTAGTAACTCAAGAAAGCCTCTTGCAAAGGTGCCTCCCACAGGAGAAGTGGAAATGGAGATTTTAGGCTCACAAGACAGAGGACTTTCATCTGGACCTCCCTGGTTTTGGAGGATTGACATTGTCTTGGGTATAGGATGGAAAGGAGCATGTGGGTGTGTGCACGTGTGCAGGGGGGAGGGCGGGGAAGCCACCCTCTCTCTATTTTCTTGATGTATCTGGAAAATTAAGTTTTCACTTGAAAATACTGAGTGAGTTTAAGTCAAATCTGTGGTTGTAGCGATCGCTCAGAGCCTCGGATCTTGCCGCGTGTCTACCTAATCCCGCCTGGGAGCTGCAATGACACAGTATCACTTGACTGTGGCCCTCTGCAGCTTATAACTGGCTCCAGAGTTTCTTAGCTGTCCCAAACTCACAAACCACATTTCAGTGAATAAACCATTCACCAAAAAAAAGAAAAATTGATTGCGTAGCCCGAAGTGAAACATTACTGGAAAGTCACCCGGTAGAGCTATTTATTAGAGAGAGCGCTACAAATGCCGCCTGACTGAAGCACGACCAGAGCACTGGTGGAAAACTGCTTACTGTCAGCTCTGGTTCAATGCCTTTTTTATAAAAGAAGGTCACTAATAAAATGTTCTGCCTTAGTATTTATAAGAAGAATATTTTTCTTACCTGTAGCAGTTACTGCTGGATATAGTCACATAAATGAAACACTATACACTGCTAAAATATTATAACATGCTTAAGTGGGATTTTTTAAGGAATTCTAAAGTATGCATTAGAAATGCAAACATCTCACGAAACAATAGCTGTACCTCTTCAAAAATGCCAGGTTGGTGAAATATCAGCCACACCATCAAATGAAGACACAGTAAATCTACACAGCACTTGATATTTTCAGCAGTAGTAAGTGTTATTCCATCATTTCAATGCTTCACGTTGGTATGTGGCCCAAAATAGTCCTAAAAGAAAATAACGAGTTTCCTCTTTAAATTTAAAGAGTGGTAGATGATTTTAGTAGCTGAGAAAGCTACTGATATTTTCTGTGGCCAAATTCCCAGCCCAAATGAAAATAAAAATTGCAGTAAATGTACACATGGTGCATTTGTGGGCACACTGACTGTATTCACCTATGCCTGTCTTACAAGTGAGTTATTCGGCCCACCTGAGCTCACAACAGTTCCTGAATTCACGTGAATGGCATCTGTCTGACAAAGGCAGCAATCTCCAAACTGCAGGAAAGACTGCACTTTCCCAATAATTTCCCAGCACTGTTTTTGCCTGTATTGAACACAGCCCCCACTGTGTTACTGGATAAAGTGATTTTTACTCAAATGGGTGTCAAAAATAGTATCAGGGAGCCTGAATTTCAGTTTTCTTGAAAGCCACGGTTACTCCCTCCTGTGCCAAAGCCACCAGGAGACATGACTCCCCCGTGCCTTCCACTCCACCAGCAGCCACAGCCTCACCATATCTCCATACTGATCCTACAGACCTAGGGCAGAAGGACTAACTTTTTTTTTTCAGCAAGTGGATATACCTCAAAGACAAAGAAGAGACTACTGCCATTTTAAAAGAGAATTTTAAAGGGAATCCCTTTAAAGAGGGGCCAAAAGAGAGAAGCGAAGGACACCTTTACAATTGAGCTAAACAAAGACTCCTTGGTTTTGCAGTGCTTGCACCAGCCTTTGCACCTCTTTCTGAAAGACAATATTCTTTGTGCCGGTTCAGAGGTCTTCACTGCTGAAGTTTTCAGATCACTAGTACAGAGCCTGCCCTACAGATGCTCTGGTGACCTCTGGACATTTTGCCATCGGAGGCAGTCTTCCCATCTTAAAAGATCACCTTGTCACTCAGCACTGATGGGCTGCATATCCCTTCAAGTCACTCAGGAAGGAAATCAAAATATTTCAAATGCGTTTCCGTCATACTCTTGTTTACTTGTTTTTTTCCACCACTTTTCAGAGCCGACATACCTAAATGAAAAGAGGAGGAGGGGGAAAAAAAGGCAGTATTTTGCACTTTACCATTTACAATTTTCAACCAACTCAAATCCTACAAAACCTTTGCCAAAGAGTTATCCCCCGTACATTAAATGAGGAAGGACAGCTCTGTGCAGTGCAGGAATCTAAGCACGGTCTCAAGATTCAGGCCAGATCTACGTTACAAGTATTTGCCAGCACAGCTATGTCACTCACAAATTTGATGGAGCATGACCTCTGATTATGCCTGCAGAGGCCACTGCAATACAGTTATAGGAGCAAAACTGTGACATGACTTATAGTAACACTTTTTTTCCCCAAAGAAAAACAAGCTTAGAATAAGCTCTTCCAGCCAAAGCGCTGTTTTGCTGGCATAAGCACCAGCCACATGAAGGCGGCTTTGTACCACTGCAAGGAGGCTGTGTTGGTGCACCACACCAGCGATGTGCTGTTAACACGTATATGGCCGTGCTGCACCCCGCTCCTGCACCTGCCCTCAGCGACTCGATGCCTTTCTTCATTCCTCTGCCAGTCCTGGTGCTCTCAGCTTGTTAGGAAGGGAAAATCACTCTTTAAAAACCGGGGCTGCTCCAAGCAGCCTCCGGTCGCAGCAACACACAGCCAGGCAGACGCTCTCCGTTTTGTGATACTGCAGCCCATCACTGTCAGTCTGCGAGGCTGCCGGCATCTGGCTACGCTGAGGGTGGGCAGAAACCCTCAGGTCTGTCAGGGGAAGAAAAAAATGTCTCCCTCCACAGTGCTGACACCATCCTTTTCTTCAAAAGGAAGCTGTCAAGCTTATGCATATTGGTCTCACTCGGAACAAGCCGCCACACGAGCGATCCAGGCCCTCCCACCTGCAGAAAGCAGCAGCTCTCTTAAAGACCTCGCTTTGGGCCCGGCCCAAAAGCCTTAGTGAAACCAGTGGAAAATTAATTCAATGGGCTTTGGATCAGGCCCCTGAAGAAGTAATAAGGTTTGAAGAGTCGCACACAATACCAAAAAGCTTAGCCCGGCTTCTGCTGTTTCTGAATTGCAATGGGAAATTCTTCTTTGCCTCATGCATGTACTTTCTCACCAAAAAGGAAAGGGCAAAAGGTAGCAAAGAACAGAAAAAAAAAAATCTCAGAGAAACAAGATGTTATTTCTCTGGCCTTTCTAAAAACCATTTCCTCAGCGGTCATTTTTAGCACCCTTTTCTTTGGCCCGCAGTCCCCTCACCAGCCAGGCTGTGCCTGGGCCTCTAAAGCCGGCTCCACTCACCCCTCCCTCGGGAGCTGTCCCACTAGGGTTCGGCCGCAGAGAAGGCTCCTTCTCCTCCCCTTCGCCCTGCTCTGGCCCAGGAGACCCGATGGCCCCAGTGAGGAGGAGGAGGAGGAGAAGGAGGAGGAGGAGGAAGCAAAGGCAGTGGCAG
>NW_009192749.1:62740-77691 GCF_000690835.1 Fulmarus glacialis
CTCGCCAGCTGCCGGCTCCCGGCATCGCCCCAGGTAGCAGTCCCAGGGCAGCACATCTCACCTTCCCATTTGGAAAAAAAAAAGGTGTGCTTCAAAGGAAACTCACAGTAAGCATTTTGAAAACACCCTTGTTAACATCTTGTATATAATTTTTCTAAATACCTGAAATTCCCACAGAAGCTACGTTCAGGCAGGGTACCCAAAAAGCAACCAAATACTTGTTCCTCTGCGAAAAGTGTTAATTGTTTTAAACTTTCGAGAGCCAAATGAAGACAGCACAGGCTGGAGAAAAACCATCTCTCCTTTCAGCCCATCTCTGGCTGTAGAATCCACTACACCGTCCTCCTGGTGACATCTGTAAGGTTGCAATTAGCTACCAGTATTTCTGCAATCTTATATAGTGTAGCAAACAGCAAGTCCATTAACTGTGACATTTTTGTGGGATTTCTGTCGGTTCATTTGTTCCAGAGGCTTACATTTATAAAAGATACAGAAACCTGACGGGCTTCCTTTGTTTGCAGTGTTTCAGACAGATTCACCAACTTCCAGGGTTCATTTCAGGTTTAATTATTAGACTAATAATTATGTACATGGGCAGTAAATCCCTTTTAAAGATAATAAAAACATTTGAAGAGTAACTTAATGTTAAAGACAAGAGTTACGCTTCTCCAAGCATCACCCGAAATCCCACTGCACCAATTAATATGCGGGATATCGTTTCGTCTGACCACTTTTCGTCTGACCACTTATCAGCACAGCAGGTCGCAAGGGAGAAGTAATGTAAACCAGCCGTGTCTGCAATGGTATTGAAATGAAACAAATAAACTACTACAGCGACGGCTGGAAACGTGGTTTGAGGCCAGTTTCTACCACCCCCATTTGCCGTGAGCTCTGCTTTACCCTGAAAAGTCTTACTAATTTCACCGGACGGAGGAACAGGGGGAAGAAGGTGGTTTTTGGTGGAGCCCTCATTCCCTGGGATAGGGTGATGGGGCAGGGAAGGGGCCCCGCGCACCGCCGGCCTGGCAATTTAGGGGTCAACAGCAAGCACCGTGGTGAAAGGGGGCACAGACCCCCAGGATGGGGAGAGGGACGGGCACCAGCACTGCTCGTGGGTAACAGGGCTGCCTGTGTGCCGCAGGCGGAGGAAAAGGGGCAAACTGCCCCCCGACCACCTCTCCCCTCTCCGTCTCAAAACAGAGGCTGGGCAGCAGCCCCCGCGGGAGAGGGCTGCGAACAAAAGAAGCCAGACATGAGGTTTGACGCGTCTTATCTACGCCCAGCTGTGGGAAAGGAGGAAGGCACTCGATTATCGCTTCTCATGCAGGTTTTAACATGCCTGAACATATTCTCTGCCTCTTAAAAAAAAAAAAAAACACACATGAAAAGGAATGTATAATCACTTTTGCAGGGTACCTTTCCGCTCCAGCTTGCAGAGTCTGCCCCACCATGTACTTTTCCCAGCACAACGTGACTTGCGAAACATTTTACACAATGGGCACCTCAAACTTTTCAAGGGAAACATCTTCCCCTGGCCCCACCAGCAAATTAGGCGGAGGCCTTTGCTGACAGCTCCCATACCAACAAGGAAAAACGCCTCGTCTGAGGCGAGGTGAAATCTGAACATAGAGGTGAAATTAAAAAAATAAGTGTTTGTTTACACAGGAGATGCAGGAAGCTCTGGCCAAACGTGCATCCAACTGCATCCCAGGCTGCTGGGTTTGGGCTTTCAAACAACTCTTGCAGTACCTGGAGGAAGCATGCACCCAACACGCTGCAAACATTTTTTTAGCATCTACAAAAATGCTGAAAATCCCCTACCTGGAGATGGCGCTAACCAATACTGCAACAAGCACGTGCGTAAGATGGCAGGTAAAAATCTTCACAAGAATAATTTAGTTGTGGGCAGGCAGAAAGCGATGCCAGCTCTCTGCTGAGTAACACAAGTGCATCTCTCAGAGCCATTCATAAAAGCTGGTGCTTAATTTGAGGCACGAAGCATTGAGAAAAACCCAGACCATGAGGAAAGACAGCTAACGAGATCTGGAATATCAGAATGGGAGGGGAAAGGAAAGGGATTGCAATTCATCTTCCTAACAAGCAAAAAGGCTGGGAAAACTCTAGGAAGGTTTTGTGCAGGGATTTATACACACTCGCAGGAGCTCAGCAAGGTTAATAACCTGCTCTTCTTACAACGCCACACATAAATACGCAATTTTAGGGCACAGGCCAACTTTGTAAGTTTATGCTCAATAGTTCCATTTTGATCTTCCTCCTTAAAACCTGACTTCCAACCGCGTTTTGAAAAGGAAACGAGTTCTGTACTTGTCTTAACAAGTGGGCAACACCTGCTCCAGCGCTTTTTGGTATTGTTTGGGGTTTGGGTTTTGTTTTTTAAAGCCCAAACTAACAGGCTTAGGGAAAAAAAAGGCCGTAACCAGTTTTGGGAACAACAGAGAAAAAGACTTTATTCATTCACTCCTTTGTTTTTCAGAAAACTTATCCTGACATTTCTCTTTCAATACATCACAAAAAATGCAGAAAATGCAAACATAGGCAGGATGGTGCTTCAAAAGGAAAAGGTTCGGCCCTGCTTTGGCACCCAGTTTCTTCTGACCAAGCCTATATTCTGGGACATTTCTGTATCATCAAGAGACCTTTCTACTGGAACTTTTAAGAAGCAGGGAAAACACAGCAGCATCCCGCTTGCCAAGTGTAATTTGTTTATGCAAGTTTTCCAAAATCAATGTTCTCCCCCACGGAAATCTAACGTCCACTTGCAAGGAAGGTATTTTAGTGCTATAATACGAGATCTGAGCAAAGCTCAGCGCAGCTCTAACATAAGGTGGCTCCCACTACATTCAAGCGATTTTTTTATATGAACACTCACATGACTGAAGTTAAGTATTGTCCCGCAGTGCTACACCAAGGTCATTATTTCCGATATCACCCTGACAAGTAGCTTTATTAAAAGAAACAAGATTAAAAAATTATGCAGAATTCCAGACAGAATTAGCCCATAATTCAAGTGAGCAGCTTGAAGCGCAGATCAATGAGAAGCAAGATTGCTAGCACGCCCATCAGCAATGAAGCCATCCCCGGGCTAGCATTTTTTCCAAGGAACTTTCAGGTGAAGATTAATGGAGACATGAGGACAGCTCTCAGTTTAACCTGTCAGCCAGTGACTTCGGACTAAATTGAATTATGAATTGTTGATCCCATAAGAACGCTACTTAGATGTTTTCTTGCAGTGTACATCGCTTTAGACGCTATCCATCAAAATGAAACAGAAAAGAATTTTTTGTCAGCTGTGTGTGATTTTGCCCGATTAATTCATTAATGGAGTTTGAGAGAAATATTCAGAAGAGTGCCACATGGTCTGAACAGATAAATGTCCTACTGTACATATTTTCTAACTTAGCCTGTATTTAAGGAAAGCATTAAATAACAAAACGAACAACAGTGAATGCAGTTCTTAGTACTAACATAAAATAAAAAAGCCAAAATGCGGTTAATTTTGTTGATTCGTTTGCTGTGCCAAGTGTAACACATTGCTAAATTTCTACTGAAAGGGTATCATTCACAAAGACCATTCTTGCACTACCTGGAGGTACGCAAGCGACAATCTGAAACACTGAAGCCAGCCTAGCCCACGGCACAGGAGTAATATCCCAAGTCCATATGCTCAAACCCCTTGGCAGCTTCTCCGGTGGGTTTTGAGCTGTGGTCTCTGCAGCAGCCTGTGGAAATCCGCAGGAGGGGACCCGGGTGGAGCAGGGCCACAGCTGCTACGCAGCACGCTGCCCACTGACAACTTCTAAGGCATTCATGCCTCTGCTGGAACGGCTTTAAGGATGTACTAACCAAAAGACATTGAAAGCCACTGCACAAAAGTGTAGGCTATGTGCACTGGAATGGGTTTGAATTTGCATATAGAGAAGAACAAATTAGGATAAATCACATTCGATATCATAACCATAAATTTTCATTTAGCTGACGTGATACCAAACATGACATCCTGGACTAGATTGACCACAAAGTTGTGATTGATATCACACAAACTAACTTGATGCTTAAATACATTAATATTTTGCTATTTAGACCAGCCTTAAGTAAAACCTCAAAATTCTACCAGTATTTTCAAATCCATTTAGATGAAGAAACATCGATGCAACAGCCATCCAGCTTTTCCAAGGAGATTACAGTGCCTTTCATGAAAGAAGCCAGGAAGCAATTCTACATGCCAAGTCGGTAAATAGAATTAGATTTAGAATTAGAGGAGTAATAATTCCATTTTTAATCAGGGAAAATGGCAGAATAATTAAAAACTAATAATTGTAATGGAAACCCAGCTGAAACATTTGTTGATTTTATATTACAGTGGTCTTGCATTGGACTAACAGAGAGTTGTATTTAGAATATTTTCAGCGCTCTCTTACTAAAAAAAGCACTTAAATTTACTGCATTTTTAATTAAAAGAATAACCTACAGGACTTGGAAGAAAAACCTGGTACAGCTTTATGGATTACTCTGCTGCAAAGAAAAACACTGTAGTGTTAGCTCCATCACGAACAACTAAAAGAACTTCATCATGTAGTTCAAGTGAAATTCAAAATAACTACCAATATAAAATTTTACTGATATAAAATGTAGATAATACAGTATTTTCTCCTCTCTCCTCACTCTTACCTTTTGTGATTTCATCACATTGTCTTAATCTTTTCACCTATTAGCAAGGGATCATAAATATCAACAGGAGGGCTGGTTAGGGTGCGGCAGCTAAAACCATCCCCATGGGTGTACCCAAGTGCACTGCTCTGATTTTAACTCAGGCTGAGCTGTACGGCTTAATGCTGTATTTCGCCATGGCTGCTGCAGTGGCAGTAACTTCCAATAGGGGACCGGTACGGACGGCTGCAGGCAGTCAGTGACTCAGTGCCCAGTTTAATTTGTTATTACAGAAGACAAGACCCTTAGCTACCTTTTCTTTGGCGCTTTCAGGACCGAGTGCTCCACTCACGGCTGCTGCCCCGGCCAGATCCTATGGCCCTGTGGCTACTCCGTTGCACACCCCAAACTCTTCTCAGCTAGTGGGAGTTTTAGAGGCGTGAAGAAAGCTAAACTCTGGTCCTCATACAACCTTTTTGGCAACAAAACCAAAAAAAGTCAGTTCAAAAGTCATGATTTTGGAGAGAGAGAGATGCGGTGATATCAACATACAGGTGCCCTGTGCTGCTGCAGATGAATTCCCTTTGCACAGGAAAATCAACCCCACCGGTGTTCTTGGTACCAACGGCGCTGAAAGAGGCGAGGGAAACCTCACCGTAAGCAGGGAAGCTCTCACCTGGGGGGCCTACGGACCTCCAGGCATTTCCAGAGGGATGCAGCACTGGCTCAGCCCTCTGAGCATCCTCACGCCTTCAGGAGTTGGCTGCCCAACTCCAATGGCACAGGCCAATGTGCATACACATCCCTGATGACAGCCCAAAGAGAATGGCTATCTGCACCAGTCTGCGACAAGCTGGAAGCATAAATGGTCATTTAGTCATAAAACACCTTCCAATTTCTATATGAAATCACGATAACCCAGCCCAGGCACACGATTTTGCCTCACGCTCTTGGGTATCAAGCTCTTCACATACATTTATGTTTAACCCTTTGAGCGCTATTACAATGTCATAATGAAAATAAAATAATGGCTTTCAAGTGTAGCTATTGAGATAATCACATTCAGCTAGAAACAATCAGAAAGCTCGAGTCCTCAAATCCATGATTTACAGTGAAACAGGTAATGCTAACAGGTAGCATTTCAGATCACATTCTGTACTGCTGAATAAATTCGACAATGTTATACAACGCTGTCCCATCGGGTAGACCTATTTTCTGTTATTAGCCTGATTAAATAACCTGCAGTACTTACATCGGGCATGTTCATCTTCCTGTTGTTTTCTTTACACTTAGCACCGTCACTTATTTTCACACATCCAGCAAGATTTTAGGAGAACACTCAGATCAGACGTGTGGGGAATATTTTTCAAAGAAGGGCATGTGCCTTTAGAGCTGAGGCTAAATTTTTAATTTGTTTCTAAATTTTTAAATTCTAGAGGATTCTGTTCAACTGCAAGCCAAGAATTTCAGTGTGCAGCACCCAGGCTTTCTGACAGGTTTATTAGTTTATCTAGTTGTGAAGCTTTAGCGAAGGCTCTATCTTATAGCGAAGGTACTAGATCAGGGCTCCACTCTCAAATTTAATTCCACAGATTCACAGGCAATTATCTTAAATCACCCTGCATCTCAAATCTCCTTTTACAGATGGAGAAATTACTTTCCTGTATCACTGAAAGAGTCAGAATAAATCCATTTATACAGGTGAGGTGCTCAAGCAGGTGATGTGGTAGTGACAGATACCTAGTTAGACAGAAGGGACTGTGCTCAACACCGCATAATTTCGTCAGAGTATCAAAAAACACATCACTGCTTCACAGAAGAAGTTTCTCTAAAAGGAAGCGAAAGGAATCATATGCACCTCCTTAAAAGAGGACCAG
This sequence comes from Fulmarus glacialis, assembly GCF_000690835.1. NCBI lineage: Eukaryota > Metazoa > Chordata > Aves > Procellariiformes > Procellariidae > Fulmarus > Fulmarus glacialis. The sequence goes on from NW_009192749.1 coordinate 69,286, forward strand.
AATTAGTCTGATATACAGACTTGTAGGACCCACCCAATTACTTTGAAATAATATCGCAATAAATCGTAGGTCAGGCATGGTGGAATATGAATCCCGCATTTATCTATTAAGTTTAAAAAGGAGGTCAGAAGAAGATAATCCTCTTACTGCTCTATCAGTTTTACTACTAGAGACTCTAAACATACAACTTGGTCCAGCTTTAGAAATAAAAAATTATTTTCATTTGCCAACATACCAAACCTCTGCCTCTCAAGAGCTCTGGCTAGGAGTCTCACTACGCTCCAGGAGTGGTGGGGTGGATCCAGCTTTAAGCACCCGCCATCTTGACCCAGCCAACCCTCCCGGCTTTTGAAAGCTCTTCAAGTGGAGAGCTGAAAAAGCAGGAGCGGAGAGGCTGGACAGGCCTCCACACAAATGTATTTATTTCTGAGACCTCCAAAGAATTTTGCTAAAAAACTCATGGCAACAAGTTTTGGTACCTTCTGGTGCGAAGAGGGTAGCAAAAAGCAGGCACCGCCAGGAAGGCATGAAATCGGCGTCTCTCCCTTCTGTACGAAATTCTGAGTAACGCTAAGACATGACTAACACCTTTTTGCAGATTGCAGTGAGGCAAGAAATTTTATTGCCATTTAGAGAATGGATCAGTAGCTCCAAGAGGAATAAGACCTTCTAAAAGCTTTTATCTTCCCATATTCAAATATACATTTTTTAAGAGAATTTGATAAAAGTATAACTTTAAATACCTGCTGAAAATGCTTTCATCCTTAATTTCTTCTCATCAGTATTACATGCTACCAAAATCTGTCTGTTGGATCTGTTTTTCTTCTCTCTCTGAATAATTTAGGAACAAAGCATGTTACAGAAAAGTCAGTGAAAGCAACAGGTGGGCAGAGGTTTCGAAAATCTGATGCCGCTCCCTTAAGTGACTCATTTTGGGGTTCAATGAGCAAAAAGTGCATTAAACTTTAAAGGGATTCCTGGACAGAAATAGCTCTCCGCAGCTGACTGGTCTCAGTAAATTTAAAGTGAGATGTACACTCTGATGAGCAGGTTCAAGATTGCTCTTAAAAAGCTGGCTATCTGCAGCTTGCCTGTAATCTTGTCTAAATTACAGGCAAGCTAAGGATGGCCAGCTGTGCTTCTCCTAAACCCGCTGTGTGGAGGAAAATCCCAGTCAGATGGAGGGTATCCAGCCATCCCAGGCAACACGGGCTGGGGAACCATTTCAAAAGCAGGATGATCAACCCACAGGCTTGTGATAAGCACAGCAAAATTGCAGCAGGTTCTGGTGGCAAGCAGGATCCGGCCCCCCGACCCCGGGAAGCCCTGGAGCTCAGACTCGGGCCCGATCCCAGTGCAAGGGTGCATGTATTTACAGGGGCTGGCAGGCAGGTCTATGTCCTGGAAATGAGGTCACTGAACCCAAAACTGACTCCAAAGGCAATTCCTCAGATTTCTTGTTCCTCTTGTAGACAACAGCTCTAGGCTAGAACAACTTAGGGTAAAAGGCACTGGAAATGTGCAAACTATATTCAATAAATACCAGAAAAACTTTGTAAATGTTCCTTAATCCACAAAATCTGTGTGTGAAGAGCCATCTTCCTTTACAGAGGCACTGAGGCACCAAGCAACCATGCCTGAACTGTGGGCAAGTCATCAGTGGCCAGAACCCATCTCCTACTCCAACCACCAGACTACACTCCCTGCCAGAGGCAAGCCCCCTTTCATCTCTTCAGAAAATCAACACTGAAACCAACTTAAAAGTAAAGCTTTTGGTGGAGGAAAGGAATCCAGCAAAGCCGTGAATGCAGACCAGGAACCTGAAGGTTTACTTGCATAACCTCACTCAGTACATTTGTTAGTGTTATGTGCTTGTCTCATGAGCACAAGGCTCTACCTCCCGAAAAAACACTACAGCTGAAAAGCGACCCCCCAACCCTTGAGCTAACAACAGCCTCCTCTGGCACCTCCAGAAGGAAAACCAGTCTCCGGGGAATAAGATGCCGTCCCTGGATAACAACTTCATAGCTCTTTGCTACTCTATATCAACCACATACCACAATGTCCTCAGCCTTTTATTACCGTGCCATCTCTATAGCTCTGCACATTTTAGTATATAGGATATTATTTTTTCTCTTAATAGATTTATTTGCAATTTTGCCTGCCTGACCACTCACTGTCTGGGAGCTGTGGTTTTACTGGGGTCCTTCAGTTAACCTTCAAAGACTTCAACCTTTCTTCCCCTGCATATTTGTACTCAGCACCAAACAAACACTTGTTAGAGCGCTTCACTGTTTACTTTCACAGGACACATTTCTCTGATGTTCTACATTGCTGAATTATGCAAAAACAGCATACTCCACTGACATACTTCCTATATGTTTGCAAGTTGTTATATCTGTGTTTTATACAGACAAGAGGCACATTCTCTGGAAACATTTTTCTTCTGAGACACCATCCACCCCAATCACCTCCTGAGAGCTGATCATGGACCCTGCTGTATTTATACTGCAGTTGCATTTGAAAGCTCCAGCGTGGACTGAAACCGGAGCTCCCAGCTGCTTTACAGTCACACAAGGATATGTGATCCTCAGTCCAGGAGCTCACACAAAGCTGTAGCTGTTTTCCCTATTGTCGCAGACTCAGGCTTGTCAATTATTTCATTGCTATTTATTTGGTGCTGGCGGGGGGAAGCTATACCATACCTCGTGCAACAGGGCAGTCCCAGCTCCCATTTCACATGGCACCTAATCCTTTGGGGGAACCAGCCCACACCATTCAACAACGGAGACCAGGTTTTCGGCAGGCGTAAAGTGGCTCAGCCTCCTGTTTTCCAGGAGGACTAACCAACACACACCCGATGAGGCTCCAGCCCCTGCAGCGTTGGCCAATACGTCCGATTCAGAGAGACCAACCCCTATTTCTATCTGTCTCTCCTCCAGCCCCATCCCGTCCCAAATCCTTGCCCTTCCCCAGAGTCTGTTTGCTGCCAGCTTCTCCCTGCTCCCTTACCAAACACCTTTCCCTGGAAAAGGAGATCCCAACGATGACAGCTCTAAGGTCCTCAGAAACACCAGGTTTCTTCGTTAGCTGTGACACACCAAACGAGGCTGCAGGTAGACCTTCCCTGCAGAGCCTCTATTTCCAAATAATCCTGCCCCCTTCCCCCAAAGATGCAGTTCCAGTACCCCCAGCCCTGCAGACTTTTTTACTTTCAAAGCCATGCTCCCAAAAAAGCCTCAATTTCATTCTTTTCGCTTGCCCAGAAGCATAAATCAAAAGCTGACTGTGGTAGGTACCGTGGTTTTCTCATGCTCCCGGACAGCCGTGTTCTGCTTATTCCCCACATTACTTAATGTTATTTCGAAATACAGACTCCAGCTGTTTGAGTACCCATGCGGATGTGCAACTTTGCCCTCCTCTGGCCTCAACCCCCTGCTGCAAAAAGGCTGGAGGCCACATTTCAGCAGAGCGACACCGGCTGTCCCCTGACCAGGGAGGACAGCCCACACTGCCAGCCGCTCCGGCAAGGAAAGACAAGGGGCTCCCAGGGACACTGCCAACGGGTCCGAAGTCTTCATGGAGCTCTGGATATTTATACGGGTTTACCAAGTCCAGGTGGCCCAAAACAACTGACTGCATCTACTTCCTCCTCAAAAATCTCCTGTTCCTTTTAATTTCCCTTTTAAAAAACCCCATAAATTCAAACTTGAATGTATGCTGAGGTATCCATGTCAAGCATAAAGACCTGTTTCAAACAGTAAACAGAAGCTGAAATGTCATGCATTCATTCATATGCCTCCAGGAATGACAGCTTGAAGGAACATATCAAATAGTATGACTTTCCAAATTTTAAAAAAACAGGCTGGTAAATTACAGTGATTTATCATTCCACAACAAAGTACACACACAAAAAAGCGCTTCCCAGAAAGAGATTACCAAGAAATCATCCAGATGTTACTAAAGCATTAAGATTAATTTGCTTACAAAAATAAAAGCAGCGAGGAAATTACTCCTGCTGGCTTTTTTGTCATAAGTTTCATCCTGCAACTTCTAACTGAATTGACTTCTGTAGCCTGCCCCGAGTCTTACACCAAGGCTATGTGCATTTCTGGTGCCTGCTGCCTATGCTTGCATCTCTCACAGAAGCACCTTGCCAACTCCACTCGAGGATACCATAAAAGTGAACAAAAATGCAACTTTCTTCCAGTTGGGGGGGAGAGGAGGGGGGAGGAGTAAAAACCAGCATTTTCATTGCAGTTGTGTAGGAAAAAAAAAGGCTTTTTTGTTACTACTCAGAAAAGCACATTAGTCATTTTTAACCAAAACAACCTTTGGCATGTATTACACATCAGTTACAGTGAAAGTCATCAGATGCTTGGCAAAGGTTTTCAGTAACCACTTTAATTCACTGCATAAACCTGTAGCAATCACTTAATAATCTGCCCCCCCTCCCCAGGAAACCTGGGAGTAGTTAATGCTTCCAGTCCCAGAGCGCTTGGTCGGCAGGTTTCCTCCAGCAACCCGTGGGCCACAGCCACGCCACGTCGTGCCGCGGCATCCCTCCGGCTGCAGCGGGGCCTCGCACGTGGGTCCCCCCTCACCGGGTGAGGTGGGAGGCGACTTGCAAAGGGAGGCGAGCAGCCTCCCTGCAGCCGAGGAGCAGCGGACAACCTCTGTTTTGGGCCTTCTAGCGTTTGCCAGCATTCATGCAAAACCCGGGCAAGGGCGAGGACGTGTCTGATCCCTTTGGAGACGAGACCTCAGCGTCGAGATGCAGCTTTCCCATGACTGGGATAACCCAAAAATCATCTTCTCGGACACTTGCCGCGGGCACGGAGCTGGCAAGCAGCAGTCATAGAGCTGCATTTTTGTAAACTCAGATTGATCACTCGTGTTCAGTAATTTCAGGTCAGGAAGTTTATACCACACAGTTAATGTCCTTCGATACACTGGATTTGGGGATTTTGGCAATATTTAGCGTAATACCATGCAGGCTGTTAAAATCATTTTAGCTTCTTTCAGCTAGGCGCATCGGCTAACGTGCAAGAATGTGCCTATCAAGCAGTGCTGTTCAAGTGAATTTTGTTTTGTAGTAACCATTAAATACTCCTTCTCCTGCACATCCCAGACCTTGGTCAAAATCCCTCCTGTCCCGACCAGGGTTTTGGCCCCTTTCCTGCCTGGGCGCAGGGAGGCGGCTGCACCCAGAAGCTTCCCACCTCCCTTCCCAGCGGTGGCCTTGCGCAATGGGGAGTCTTTGTCTCCATTTCAATGTCTAAGGGCCTGGAGCACACTCTGAATATACCTTCCCCGCCCAGGTTAATGCAAATGAATAACAAAGCAATTTTCCACTGGGAAGCAGACAGCAGAAGGCTTATTTGTTTTCCCTCCGACTTGAGGATTAGAGGGACTCGGCTGCAGGACCACAGAGCGCTGTTTGCTCACCTGGGAAAGTCACGACACCAGGTTTTCAGAGTTTGCTACTGCAGTTTCTAACAGGAGCCGTGAAGCCTCCTCTCACCAAATGCCAGGGCATTTTCAGCAGCCACACGGCAACATAGTATATGGAAGAAGAGGCCAGCACGAGCGGCTCTGTGTATCCTCCAAAAATGGTGCAGGCAGGTATTAATGCAAAATTGACACGCTTCCCTTTTTCCCTCCCACCTCTGCTATTTTAGCACTGCCTTCCAGCTTCCAACAAAGTGCTACAGAGGAGGTCTGGCAATTCCCCTGACTCATCCATCTGCAGCTATGACTCCTACACTGTCTACTTCAGAGAGCCTTATCTTTGGAGGGGTCAACCCCAGTGCCCAGGACAACCACCCCAACAGCTCAAACCCTACAGGAAAGAGACATTTCCCTACGCACACAGGAGGCTTTGGCTCCTTTGGAGCAAGAGGCCAGTGCAGCAGAACCACCCACCTCTGCCTGGCAGCTGCGGTGGTCCCCCGGCCCCTGCCTGCCCTGCCAGCAGCTGTGCAGCCCCGCTGTGGCCGTCCCCATAAGCTGAAATGTATCTCGGTAACAATATTAGTGCTGCAAGTACTGATATAGAGAAAAAAAAAAAACAACAAAAAAAGGCTATTTCATAAAGAAAATGCTATTCAAATGCTGTTTCCATGCTTATTATTCAATATAAAATCCCCTCAACAAGTGAGGCGTTTTCTTGCACTAGTCACATGAAACTGAGCCCGCCAGTTCCAAATTGTTTGGAAGAGAAAATAGAAATAGAAAGCAGAGCAACTTTCTCGAGAAAAAATGTTTCTGCCTCTTCAGAAACAAAGACAACCGTTCCCACCACCATGGCCGCCCACCAGCACCATCTCTAACCCCTTACCTCTGCAGAAGAGCATATCTGCCGTGACTTTCACACATTCCTATATCCACAAGTAATCCATATGCCTGATCTTTTGACAGACCCAAACCATTCCTGAGATGCCCCCACTTGCAAACACTCATGCCATTACAGCAGCGTGTATGTACGCAAGGTGATTTGTGGTCAGGCCCCAGTCAGCTTACAGAGGTGCTGCTCATTAGTGGTAGCTCAGGTACACCTATAGCAATGCAAGGTAATGCAATTTATCTTATACCACTCTTGATGAAGTTGCACCACAGCACATTTGCTATGCTCCTAACAGCATGCACGCAGTTCCTGAAGCCTAGCTAATGCTTGGCAATTTGTTAAACTCCGTTAACATCACTGTGAGTTTGAGCTCTCAATTACCACGTAATCTAGACCACCTCTGAACAATACTAGAAAATGCAAGAGTTGTTAAACCACTGCTGGTCTCCCATGAGCTAACCTCCAACCTGCCACCCCAGACCTCGCTGCTGGGAAGACCACTGAAGGCAGTGAGGGAGAGAGGGAACTGCTGTGGGTGCCAGCAGCAGCGAGACCACTGACCCTCCCTCCTGGGCTGTGTTGGAGCCAAGGCAAGGGCTCAGCGCAGAGAGCCTTCACAGGACCGCAGCTACATGGGACCCCTCAGCCTGCACGCGCCCAGATGCATCCACTGCCTAATGGGCACCCCATTACACTGCTGGCCACTGCTGGGATCACTTACTTACTTCACTTTCCGAGGGCTTTTCAAGCTACCCAACATCGCATTCCAACTCTTATTGAAAGTGTAATTGGAAGTCTCAAAAAGCAATTACATTAAAAACACTCTGCAGTGAATCAACTAACTACCCGTTTGCCCATGAACCTCTCACACCAGCCGCAGCACCGGCCGATGGGGCTGTATTTCCAGGACCTGTGCTCGGAGCTGAACACGGAGGGAAGCTTCACACACAGGAACAACACAACAGCTTCCCCTGGAAGGAAGAGGGGTTTGTTAATTATCACAAATGCTCCCCACTCCTCAAATCCTTCAACACCATCCCACTGAGAAAGCCAACAAGGAGCAGAGAGCAAGCCTGCTGAGCCAGGGAAAAAGGATGTTCGTGTTTGCTTACGATTCAATTAAAATTTGAGATGTCGCAACCAATAAAGAGAAAAACTACATTCTGGTTCTAGAAACCACTAAATCTTAGGTGACCTATGCCTTGCAAGGCACAATAAAAATACAAATATTTACAAGATAACTTCCCTTTTTTTCCCCTGCTTCTGCACTGTTTGCAGCACAGCTGGGCTAATCCCATTTCCACTGCGCTGTGTTCTGACCTCCTTAAACAACCCCACGCTAGGATGTTAAAACACTCTAATCTATAAATAATGTATTCCTCTCATCCAGCAATGGATTACTGGGCCCTAAAACTCACTGGAACACACCACACAGTCACCAGTTTAACAAAATAATACTGAGAAAGACACATCAGTAAAGAGTCGTCCTCTTTCTTGCCGAATTCTTTTAAAGATTTGACACTACTATTATTTTTGCATTGGATTTTTCTTTTTTAATAAATTGTTTAGGAGCTGGTAACCTCTTTTTTCCCCCCACCAAAGACCCTTTTTTTTTTTGCGTTATTAATCCTCACAGCATGGCAAAAGACCAGCACCAGCTAACTTATCAGAGCCAAAGTGCAGGGGGAGCAATAAAGGGCCCGCTGCTGCCATACGCCACGGGGCCCCGACACACACGGTGAGGCCACGCTTTAGACCCAAGCCAATCTGTTGCCCCAAGCGAGAAGCTCCCATTTCTGCCCCCCATCGTCTGCCCCAGCTTCTGGCAGTGAATGCCCAGGCATTCACTGGACCCCGTGCTGGGCCAGTCCAGGTCACTGATCCTGCAGGAAACTATCCATATTTTCCTCGGGGTTCATTTTCAGACAGCCATTACCTACTACTCAAGCCATAACGTGTAACTTCATTTAAAGATAAATGAGACTGCTCTGAAGACTGATGTCTAACAGGCTTGCTCCCACTGCTGCAACAGTGCAAAATCAATGCCTCTCCTATGCCAC
>NW_009192749.1:77706-101972 GCF_000690835.1 Fulmarus glacialis
TGATTTCCCAGAGCAAAAGCATAAAGCTCAAGCAAACGCTTAAATGATGCAAATTTGCGGTTTGGCAGATTTTTTCCAACAGGCATTCTGGAAAAATAAAGTGTTTCTGCCTCAAAACAAGTTGGAACCCTCTTAAAAACAGAAGTGCACCCTTTAAAGAGCAAGTTCCCCTAGGAAGTGTAACCAGGCACGCCACACTTTGACACTTGATTCCTTAGCTCCGTTTGCCGTGATTAACACAGCAATTTTCCACACATTTTTTGCAATGCACAGATCACTTTTAACTCCATAAGGATTGGGGAAAAACAAGCAACCCACCGACACCCACAAAACTTGCTTCCTTCGTTTCACTGCACTAATCACATGTAAAAATTTAAATCACTCCCGCAATATGAAAACACCGTCAAAGGAATTAAGAGCCGCCTTGACAATGGGTTTCTGGTGTATTAAACGAAACGATTAAAGCACTAACATTTCCAACAGCTACAGCGTGACTTAATTCCCCCAAAAAGGTACGCATTAGACTTTGCCTCTGCATGGGAGGATTACTCATGGCTGATGGGTTGCAGCACAGCTCTGAATCAGGTCTGAACGCTGCCCGTCAGAAAGCAAGCCCATGCCCCTCAGGAAGCAGAAGCCATACCCAACATTTCTAGGGCAGGCCTGAAGACAGCGGGTCGGGATGGCGAGTCCGGAGAGGACGGCGAGCCGGCCCCGCGACGGCAGCCAGCTGCTAGGGAAGAGCAGGGCCAGGAGACAATGCTGCCCACTTAGTTATTAGCCCTAATGCTTAGTCACAGTAATTGCAGGGCCAGGGCTCTGTACTCACATTTCCTGTCACCAACCCAAAAATTAGGCAATTTAGATTTAAAGATAGTAACCAGTATATAAAATAACTTGCTAAGCGATCGCAGAAGTAACTAGGAGAAAAATGAGCAACCTGATAGGGCAAAGCTTCCCCCAGCCCCTGCTTCTGCAGCGTTATCAGATCTTTGGCAAGTGCGAGACCCCACCAAACCCAGCCTGCCCACCCTTATAGAAAAGCGTGGCAGCATTGCCCTTCACAACGTTTCAGCTTTCCCCACCTCGCAGAAACACCTAACTGAGCTCAATTCAAGTTGCAACCTTTCACGGGGCTCATTTTCAACAATTAAAGAGCATGGCAACCTGTAATTACTGAAAATAAAGCCAGACAGCTGGAGAAGGGAAGCATCTTTAATAAGTAACACGATACTACATTTTCTCTCTTACGGAATTTAGCTATTAAGTCCCCAGCTCCCATTGAATCAGTTTGAGCTCTCGGAGCCTGCAATGAACTGGGTGTGCTTCTGCTACCTGCAAGCAGCACAAACCCTGGAAAAGCAAACCACACTTGGCAACCTGATTAAATGCGACTCAGAGAAAGCAACACCTCCATGCACACTGGGGAAAGAGAAGTTAGGAGAGGAAAGCCTTACGGGGCTTCCTGGACACACGGCATCTTAGACAACATGACGACGCTACACCCCACAAACACGTTTTCCCAGCTTCAGCTGAGCTTCAGCTGCTCTCGTTCCCCCAGCCCGGCACACACAACGCAAGCAAAAGTTAATGTCGCTTGTGAAGTAGCTTACCACTCATCATCAACAGCACAAACATCTTTGCCTGATGTATTTCCCAAGCCCCAGCTGCCTGTAACAGAAAGGAGGAAGCGCCAGCGTTTCATTCCCCTTCTGCTTCAGAGTGGGTGTAACTCGTTAAGTTTCATGCTAAAATGAGATGGGTCAATTGGGTGTGTTTGAAGGTTTGGGTTTTTGCCATCCCTCCCTCCCTCCTTTCTTCCCTCCCTCTCCTGATTAATTCCTCCCGTCACAGGCTTCAGGCGAGCTGCCACTCAGCCCCGCTGGCTCCCGAAATCTGAATTCCTAAGGACACCCCTCCGGCATGACTTTAACTCACCAGCCTGGCTCACTGCGAGAGGAGCCAAGAACTAAAATACCCAGTCAACCCACAGAGGCGACTTGCACATCAGCTACATGTGAACCAGCCGCGTGGTCCCCTTCCTCACGCTGCTAAACTGCATCGTCCTTAGCACTTCATTGCATTTTCAGGGAGCAATTCACCGGCATAAAATAAAGACATAAAATAAAAAACTTCTGACCTACTCTGCACCTTTTGCCACCGCCCTCGAATCCCAGAGGATTTCTCCCTGGGTACATATCTGGACGGTGCTTCTGTAAGAGGACACACGTTCAAAACACACAGGCAATTGCCTCCCACTAAGCAGTCCACAGGTGCAAAAGTGTTTCCAGGATCAGGAACTACAGGGATTTCAAAATTACTCATGGATCTGGTTTTACTTAATTCACTACTTCCACGTAACTGTCTCTGGATTAGGATTTGAGCAGCATCGTCCTCAAGACCAGGGTTGATTAATGGTTGCTATAAATAAGAAATACCAATACAAAACCTAAACTACCTGTGTTTATTGCCCAACTTGCCCCACCTTGACTCCACACCATTTATACTGGAGAAGAAAAACAGGTATCAAACTATTCTCAGAATGAAGTAGACAACACAGTAAATATTTTTTACAAACAGAAAACCAATTAATTAACAAATTGACATTTACAACTCTGTGTGATACTTCAAAAATACAGAGTATTAAGCAATAACCATATCCTTGCGGTTCTGCCCTCTGCAACCCAGCAATGACCATGAATTGGGAAAAGGACAAAACCATTAGGAAAAGAATAAAATAAAATGGCAAAAGGTATGTGCAGGAGCCCAGTTCTCCCACAGGGTTATACACACTGTTGTGCAACGACAATGATTAAATAGCCGTAGTGAGGCTGTGGGGCTCCACGCGCCCAGGTGCTACGGATGCTGGAGAAAGGATGGGCGGAGAGGACTCTATTTTGGGCCAGCCAAAGACGATATAGTTGGAGAAGTGATTTGATGCGGCGCAATCATTCGTATACGCCCCATTATCAGAAACAGCCGCGCAAGCTGAGTTTCCTGTCACAGCAGTCAGTTTTAGCCTACTTCAAACAGCAGGTTTGGGTTAACTTTACATTCAAGTACTTGCCCATGCTTAGAAAGCACCAGGTCCCCCCGTGATCGCAGGCACTCCTGATAAGCACTGGAGTTCTCCATCTCGACAGCAGGAAAGGGCTGAAGGAGGGATGGGACCAGACGCACTGTTTGGACTAGAAAGCAGTGAAACAATCAATCCTTAGCCTTACGGTTAATTTAAACACCAAATGAGCATAGCCAACAGCTCCTATTTGCAGGCCAGGCAGGAGAAACAAATGGAGAAAGCCCAGGGGAGTGGACTGCCTCCTCCAGAAGTTTTTGGCGCCGGTAACTAACAAACCCTGAGCAAGCGAGCAGGTTTGGCGAGCCACGAGTGACTCAGAAGGCGACGGGGGCTGCTGCTACCTGCCTTCGGGTTCACTCGGGCACAGCCGGCACTCACCATCTTCAACCCATTCGAACAGCCCGACAGGCAAAGCCACGTTCAGAGCTCCAACGCCACCCACCTTTAATCGCTCCCATCAGAACAGCTTCACCATTACACGGAAACCGATGTGTACGTATACACTGGTGTGCGTGCACACAAGCTCCCATAGATACAAAGCAATTATGCTCCAGTCCTAAAGGAGGAACATATATGCTTACTACGACAGATTGCAAGTGATTGTCTGAAGCGTTTTTCAGCTTAAGAGGACGAAAGGAGGCACACCCTTTTGCTACCAGCATTAGGTCGATTTGCATTCTGTCACAGCAGTTTGGGCCATCTTTTCCTGCTGGTTTGCAGTTACCTATAGCAAATCCTTGGCATGGCCAGGACTCCCAGCAAAACTTGAACTACATGAACCCCCTTGCTGTAAGAGCTGCTTTCAGAAAGCTTCAGACAACCAAATCATAAGTCAGCAAGTCCCAAGTCGGTCTGACCACTGGTGGATTTTACATCCGTGCGGATGGATAAAAGAAAAGCAGTGATTTCCCTTTCCCATCGTGACCCATAGCACTGGAATAAGAAACAGCAAGTAATAAACAGGAAGACTGAGAGATGCACAGAAGAACTATAGGTGCCACCATGTAGCTAAGATCTGGGTTTTTTGTAGATGCAGCACTTCATTTGGTTGATCTGGTTGTTGCTGCAATCCTCAGGAAGGGCTGGAGAGAGAGGCAAGGGAAGTCTTTTCCCTGGCTGTGTACCAGCCAACCCACCCTCCTCCAAAGCTTTGCTGAGAAACAAGATGCCTTCAGGAAAGCCTGGCTGGGGCAAGCGAGCCGCCGCAGCCCGGGCTGCAGAGAGCAGGTGGCCCCGGCCACTTGGGGAAGGTGCGGAGTGGCCAGCTGACAACAGCCTCGCCGAGAGCCCTCCCGGGCAGCGCCGCAGCTTGTCAGCTCACGCCTGCCCGCTGCGGGAGAACAGGCATTTCCAGGCCCCGGCCCCGTCACCCCGGCTCGGCTGACGCATTTGGATACACACCTTTTGATGTGGGCCTCCTCTGAAGGTGTGCGAGCCAACTTATATAATTCTTAATGCTCTTCTGCGCTAAGCGATTAGCAAAGACTTACCAAAACCTGTTTTCACACAGGCTAGCATATTCCGCCCAAAACGGGCTGGAGACAGCCAGCCCAGCTGCTGAGCTGGCCGACTGGAGGGGATGTCACCTCCAGGAGCTTGAAGAAGTGGCCATGGGCTAACCCCTGCAGCTGGAAGAGGGCACGCATTTACCCGCCCCTTCTCAGCTGAATAAAGATGACACCACTGGGAAAAGCCCCTTTTTCTTCCAGTGCCAGCAGGACAAATCCCAGCAACCCTCCAGGGAGTCCACAGGCTCTCCCAAATATCCAGCTGAGATATGGAGACTCGTCCTCAGAGCCCGGAGGAGAAAGGTCCCCCCAGCGTGGCATGGTCCACTGCAGGACAGCACCTCCTCGGTCGTGAAAGGAGGGGAGAGGGACTCCCATCAGACACGAGCCAAGTCTGTATCCTGTGTAAAGGTGTATTTATCAACTCTAATTAACATCCCAGGCTTCTCACACCCTGGCACACCTGCTAATTAGCACACATGAGTTAATATTTTAACAATGGATTACCACTTTGGGCAGAAAAATGGTTGGGAGTCACTTCAGAACAGTGACTCACCCGAAGCACAGCAGCAAGGAAAGATATGAAGAGCACCAGCCGCGCTTGCACAGGGCTACGCAGACCGTATCTCTTTAACTACGGCTTACTTTACAAAGCCAAGGTGCTTCAAAAATTCATGATTTTATCTGTCTTATTTTCCACCTGCGCAAACAGATGGCCTTGGAGAAGCGTCCTGTCTCCATCCTCCAGACAACTGGAGCCACTCAGGTCTTTCTTCAATTCCTTATAGCCATGGTGGAGTTTCTAATGGTCGCAGCCACTGTCATTATCGCCTGCTTTGGTCAAGCATGTTTCAGGTCATGACACAGGGCCCACCAGGCACTTATCATCTGCCAGGAATGACCTCAGGAGAACACCAAGGTGCTGATGCCCAAAGCCAGTTTCGGTGCTACTCCAAATGTCCCATAACCACAGACCAGTCTGGCAGCGCAGGCAGGCACCCCGGCACATGTTACTGCGACATTATGCTCCTTTTTCCCATAGCACTGTAAGCTACAGCCCTACAAACGCGATCTGGGCTTCAAAGTTCAAGCTGACTCTCGCACATCACTGTGGATGATGTGGCCAAGCCATGCACTGGCTTTCACCCTGGTAACCCCCCTCCCCTGGGAGCAACACCCACGCTTCTGCCTGTGCAGCCTCATGCATCTGGCAGGAGGGACTGTGACCGAGAATACTGCTAAAGCAAAGGGTTGTCTGTGTGTGGGTGGGGACACAGTTTGGTTCGAGTCATCTTATATTCAATGATAAATTGAGGAAGAAAGTCGACTTAGGCTGCATTTTTTTTTTTTAAGCCTCAGCTTTCAAACTGGATCTCTGTGATGTAGAAGCTCACGAGAGGGCACTGGTGGAAAACCATCACACCACCATCAGAATCACTTCTACCCCCTCAAATTGATGTTTAACACTGCCTTTACTTTGTCCAATAAAAACCAACCCTTGACAATTAAAGAACGTTAACACCATGAAAAATTACACCAGATTGAATGTATCCATACCGCCTGTTATCAGAAAGATTTTCTCAGACTCATGTTTCTATTTGGGATTAGGAAGGGAGCTGTAAAAGGCAGGTATTGTTCAGCCACAAATAGTTCCCTTTCAGCCTCTACAAAAGTAAGCTAATGAACTACAGGGTTTTTTTTCCCTTTGGAGAGGTCAACAGATATATCAACTCATGGGAAAACTGATCCCTGTTGTTACACTGCAAGGGTAGTTGAAAAAGGTTTCTAACGAGCTACAGAGAGTGGATGCTGGTGATGAGCCAGCACCTTTGCCTGTGAAACCAAGACGAACGACAACGGGCATGAACCACCTCTGGAGCAAGTACAAGTTAAAATTTAAGGCTTGCATTTCATCATGCTGTTTGTGGCTGGCAGTTCTCGCACCAACTTTGCAGTGCGTACGCGGGCACATTGCTCGCAGACACTCGGCGCGCGAAACTTCACAGGCAAAGGTAGGGCTCCTCATCTTTATTGAGACCGTCCAGGTGCGTGCAGGTAAAACACACACCTCTGGGTATATAGGATTAATATTTATAGAAGAGACCTGCTTCTAGTCATCTGGCCTCAAGAAAATACCCGCAGTGGTGAAGCTCTTCTGGACCCGCACACAAGCACGCGCACACAGACGTATATCCGAAGTTGCTATAAGCTTCTGCACCTCCCCAGCACCGGGGTGCTTTTATAGGGTCATCTGGCTGCGCACGGGTGGCTCCCCCGACCGGGGAAGCGGGTACCGCTGCGACACCCCACATTGCACAAGCCTCGCAACAGCATCCGTGAGCCCATTCGGTCCTTACCGCAACTGCCACGTGGCGCAATGATAAACGAGAGTTTAACAAAACAGGGACTATTTCCTTTTTCGATAAGAAGGCTCGAGGAGGAACATTTTATTCAAGACCTCTAATCCAAACACCTCCTCTTGTTTCTTTGAAAGAAACTAGGCGGTAGCTGCTGTCATTTTCATGCTGCGTTCTGACACGCTTCCACCACATCCCTGCCAATAGTTTTAATTTCGTTGGAAAAATCAGCTCAAAATGAGAGTGACAAGCTGTATTCTGATAATGATGCTGTCAAATGATGGATATCGTAGGTTTACATTACTTGTCAAAATTTTTCAACACTAAAAATAGGTATCACAAGCTTTTGGATTCACCGCATTGAAGTATCAAACATACAGGATATTTACACTTTCAAAAGAGTCCAAAGCCACCCAAAGCTAGGTAAAACCAGCAATATGTGACATACAGCAAAGATCTCTGAGCATTATTTATTTTGAGAAGGAAAAACAACACACTACCGTATGAAATCTTGTTAACAGCTCTGGCCAAAGCAAAGACAAGATGCTGCACACAAAATGAAATACAGCAGCATAATATGGGATGCAAACATACGCAAATGAAGAAAGAAAAAAAAAAAGCTTTAGAGGAGAAGATAGAAAATCCTGCATCCTGTTATCCCAGCTCTTGGTCCAGATCGCACTGAAAGGGAGGGCAGAGATCTTCCTGCAGCAGCTCCTCCTTTCCCTCCTGCCATCCCTCACCTGCCCCAGCCCAGCAAGAAAGGGCCCAGAGCCACAAGGCTGGAGAAGGATAGGAAAGCCCAGGAAAAGCAAGTAGGTTGCCGGAGGGCTGACATTTCCGTTTGAGGGATGACTTCTCCCCAGGTAGTGACCCACCAATGGACACCGGCCAGGCAGCAGGTCGCCAAAGGGTACGTTGTTTTTATAGGTAAGATGGCATAGAAGGGGGGAGCGGGAGGAAGAGAGACCATTTACAAACCAAATCCAGCTTGCTTATTCCCTCTGAGTCACTGAGATGACTAGCACAGGCAGAGTTGTCCCTATATTAGGCCAATATTTATAGCAGAAAGAAAATGAAGCATCATAAGGAATTACTAATTAGATGTTACCATAACACTGTGTAGAACTGAAGCAGCACTCCAATGTGCTTTATAAATAATTAGCAAATTAACTTTCACAATACCTCTGTGAGGCAAGTATTATCCCCATCTTCTGCACGGCCAAGTGGAGAGCGAGTGGTTTGCTCACGGCCACATTCCTTGAGCAGAGGCAGGATTACCACTGACGCCCTGGTCCCCTGTCACTAACACCTGGTCCGGGCACAGCCTGCGCACTCAGGTGAAATCCTGACTCAAACCACGCTTGTGTTACGTTAGCCAGAGCACCTGACCTGCCGTCTATGTTTTTATGCCAACGGTGAGAGGACAGAAGATACCTGTCCCAGTATCCCAGGCCCAACAGTACCGAAAAAAGCATGGTGGCACAGTTGGCTTAAACCTACCAAAGTCCATGCCGCTGCCTTACGGAGAGACCTCACCCTACAGCCATGCGCACACGTAGCTCATGGCAGGCCAGTGGCCTGCTGGTTCAGGGGACAGCTTGGGGTGAAAACTGGCCCCACTGAAAAAAAAAAAAGAAGAAAAAAAAAAAAAAGGCAGAGTTTGGGCAGGTGGGTTCCGTGATCCGTCCGAGTGCACAACCGGCCAAGCACAGGGATGGGACATCGAAGAGGAAGAGGGAACTGGGAGCCCTCTAGTTACATCTCCTGTATCGTCAGACCATGAGCCATGCTGCTCCTCTCTCCTAAAACTCTGCTCAGTCCAGCAAGTGGGGGCTCCTTGGTTATCACCCCAGTCCCACACATCTCCATGCCCTGGCCCGGGCTGCGTTTTTCCAATTCCTTGCCACTGGGATGAAATGCACTTGCAGCCATGAACTTGGGCCCTGAATTCAGGAATTCAGGGCTGACTGAGCAGCTGGCATGGGCCCGACTCCTTTCACTCTAGGGATAAATTCCAGCTGACACCAGCGCGAGACCAAGATGCAGCCTCTTCCCTTGCTCGCAGGAGGAGCATGACAGATGACACACCAAAGCCCAAAGTTCTGTTCAATGGCTCAGTCCCTTCCACCCTCCCCAGAGGAGGTGCCTTCTCACAGCTCATGGACAAACCCCTTCACAGCCACAGAGCCAGGGGAGGCCGGGTGGCAGAGACTGCACGAGCCACAGACAGACCTCCGCCATCCCCATTCATCCCTCCCACCCTGCCTGAGGAGACTGCAGCCTGTGGCTCTGCCGTCCTTCCCCCTGAGCACCCCCTGCCCCAGCAGCCAGAGGGACAGCAGGACAGCACTGCCTGCTCCTTCCAGCACTCGCCCGCCCGTTGGGTGGGGAAAGGCTGACCGCAAGCACGTGCAGCTGAGCCCCCATGGGCTCCTCATGTGTTGGAGGCACGAACTGCGGGGGGGAAAGTCCCTCCACCCCCAACAGATCCAAAGGAAACAACTCTAAGCCCCTTTCCAGACCTAGCCAGGAGGCAAACTGAGCATGCAGCTTCAAGCATATAAACGTCCATGGACTAACTCCACCAGCACAACAGAAAGCACCCTTCCAGTATTTCTTCTGTCTGTGCAGTGCTTCCCTCTGCATCCAACTCTCACCTTTCACCGGAGCAAGCGGGCTGCCACAAGCGTCCTTGCTCCCTCCCTCCCACACTGAGCTTTTTATTGAAGGAGAAGACCACGGCCGCATCAATGCCGTCCGCACACATCCCCCTCTTGACACTGCCACCTCCGCCCTCACGGTGCAGGGGGATTGGCACATCCAAAGCCGAATCACTTGCTCAACAGCTCACTGTCAAGCAATGGGAGCAGGCAAGTCAGGGATGGGAGCAATCCGTTCGACAGGACGGACAGGATAACAAAGAGTTGCGGAGGCAGACGCACGCACTCTGCTTCTCCAAACTCTCCACAAAAGCATGCAGTGAAATCAAGGATGCTCTTGCACAGCTGCCTGCACAGTCCAAAGTGGGCTTTGGGAATGAGACCAGCTCAGAAAGCTCCTGCTGCAAGCCCTCACGGCGCCTTCCCACCGCTGGCCATGCTGCAGACCGGACCACCGGGCAGATCCAAGCTAAAGGCACGGTTTCCCATCCCGTGACGTACTCCAAGACCCCCACAGAAAGAAACAGTACAGAAGCATAAACTGCTGCTTTCTGCCAGATGCATGTTAAGAAAGTAGGCAGACCTGCATCTATTTTAGATGTGCTGCATGAAAATAAAAGATGCTGGTTGACTGCGTGTGCTCGTTTTTAGACAACAAACTCCAATTTATTTCTTCGCTTCTTTTCAAATCTTTACAGCCAGATGGTAAAAAAATTCCCCTCAATGTCACCTCAGTGAAAAGAAGCCCCAACCTGATTTCAGCCTCCCCAGACCAGAGCACGACACAGGAATCACACCGTTCAGATAATCTCTCTCTCCCGGGGGACCCCGACCTGACACTCCTCACTTGCAGCCTGAGCCAAAAAGCCCTCCGACATGAGCAGAGATCTTGATTTCAGGTTCTGCCCGGAGGGCTACCACCACTGACTTTCACAGGATGACTCGAGGTTATAAACACTACACCTGGCAGACAGGGCTAGCAGAACAGGACTTGCCATTCCGTAGAGGTCTCACAGAGATTTAAGGAGATACAACTCTCTGGTTTATGTCTTAGTGCCTTCCCTTTTCCTCCTTTTCCAATTAACTTGTTCTAGCTACTTTAGAGGTCTTTTTCCCTTTTAAAAACCCACATCAAGTTATTCCATTGAAAGACAAACACAATTTTATCAGGAAGTACATGCTATTTTTCTACTTTTCGTACTTATACTCCCCTCGTTCACTGCCAGGACACATCTCATATAACTATATTACTGTCTACTTGTTTGCCAGTGCTGTGCTCCTCACAATGAACAAATCTTTAATTTCAAGGCACAGTTTGTGTCTATCTACGGTCTCTGTCAGGCATCCATATTGGTGGTGCCCATGCCAAGTCTGGGTACACCATGTTACAGTGGTCATGAAGTGAATCACTGGCAGTTTTGTCTGGATATACAGAGATCTTCACGGTGAAGATGCTCAAGGTGAAAAGTGAAGTGGGATCATGTTTTCCAGCGAGGTTGTGCAGGCTCTGTCCTTGGAAGTTTTCAAGATCTGCCTGGAAAAGAGCCCTGAGCAGCCTCGTCTGGTCCCAAGCTGGTCCTGCTTTGGACAGGGGGTTGGACTGGAGACCCCCACAGGTCTCTTCCCACCTGAGCGACTCATTGACCCCAGGCACAGGGGCATCCTCCCAAACAATGATCAGTCAAATGCCTAGGACCATGCCTGGCAGAGAGGGCAAAACTCCACAACAAGAGGAGATGAGCCTTTCATCAGCATTGGGTCCACCCAGCTGCCTTGAAGCTTCCTCACAGCTTGTAGAAGGGTTTGATCCAGCCAAACCATGACTATGACCACGACATCTGGATCCTTCTCCTTCCACACCGGCTACCAAACAGGCCTACCAACCTAGCTCTAGGGCCACAGTACCCCCAACCCATTCCAGTCCAACAGAGCTTAAGCAAACAGGTCTCTGCTAAACTGGACGACACTGAGTGCCGAAACAGCGGGAGCACTCACGAAAACGGTTTCATCAGCAAACCTGAAAGCTACTGACTTCCAACAGAGGTTTATAGTACTACCCAGTGGCAGCAGGATGGCAACCTCCTGTGAGTCCATAGCAGTCTGCAGATCACACCTCTATCTACACCCTCGTTCCCAACCCACAACTGAACAAATTTGGGGGATTTTTATACATAGCTTGGAGGCCAAGAGCAAAGCATGCCAGACACATGCTAAGATAGGATAGTATTGAGAAATGCCACTGGTGCATTTTGCTTTGAAAAGCATCAAAATTACAGGAAATTATTCAGACTCCCTTTATTAAGAAAACAAGAAACTGAGAAGCACGACCAGGAAATGCTGTTTAAAAGCTTGCTCTTTTTCATGGTTAGGAGGCAAGGAAAGGAGGTGCAGAACAAGAGCAGAAGGAAAGCATAAAGCAACAGAAAGTGTCTTCTCTGAATTGCAGTCTGAAGTCTTTGGCTTTCTTTCGATACCAGTAAATTTAAAAGAAAATAAAGAGTCTCCAAATCTTGTTCCAAACTACTACTTGGAAGAAGACCACAGCTCATTACGGACAAAGCAGGCAAAGAATACATGGTTTGTGATACCCAAACAACAGCCCTGCTCCTGCGAACCCACTCCTGAGTAATTGCAAACCGGTGGCAACACTGACAGACAATACGTATATAGGTATACATAGGTATGCATTCATGGTGTTACATGATCACCTTTGGAAGACCTGCATTAAGGTCTGACCTGAGCCTGCAGCTTCTAACTCCACTGCCACTTGACCTTGCCTTTATACTTGCATAAATGCGTTTCTGAACGCTCAGAGATGCATAATTTCTCTGAGTGATCCCTAAGACTAAGAGTTCATATACAGATTAACTGCTTAAGCAAGCTCAAGGGCAGAGATCTGGTCTCTTTTACCGGCAAAAGCCTCATACTCTTGAAAATCATAGTTGTTCTAGAACCGATGATTAATTTTCCTCATTTGTACTTTTTTTTCCCCTTTTAAAGTCCTGCCTGTTCCTTTTATTTCTTAGGAGGCTTTTCAGTATTTGTCTGTTACTTGAACATTAAAGCCTGATCTGTGATTAAACACAACATTTGGGAGGCGGACTGCAATGCTGTCTGCTGTCACTGTTCCAACTGTAAGAAGCTCTGGGAGATATCAGCGTATCAGGGCAGATCCTTCTCTGCAAAGTTATTTCTCGCCCTCTTCCATCCCCACACCCCCAAAAAAACCCCTAATTAATACACAGTGGGATAGCTCCATGGTATCAGTAGCGGTGGGTATGTATTAAAGTGGCAATAAACAGGGCAACGGCAGGGAGAACATAGAAATATGATGCAGAGCAATAAAATAGTTCCGTTTCATCAGTTGCATTAATTGCACAAAAGTAGTAATCAGAGACTGTATGCTTAAGTATGTCAAGAATGCTGCAGTCAGTAACTTGAAGAAATTACTTTTATGACTTGGCCTACTTCCCCCACTGTAGCCACACTCAGCAGATAAGGAACTCTTCAAACTTAAATGACCACGTTCCACATTTTGGGGCTCTGCGAAAACCAGCTGAGCTATCTGGAGGCCAGCTGAGGTCAGGCCAGCTGAAGTCGGGCCAGCACAAAGGATGTGACCATCCATCTCCTTGCCCATTTCAGTGACACAGTCAGCTACAGGAAAAAGGAGCCTCCTACATTAGCCATGGATGAAAGTCCTGGAGAGACCCCTGCAAAAGCAGAATAAAAAGCTCAGAAGGCCTCAGGTCTCCTGTACTCTTCCCATTAGGCGATCCTGCAGCATGAGTGATCCAGAGCCTCTCCAGGGAGATGCCTCCTCTTCTTCACTCTCCACCCCACTCTCAGCATGGATCTCTGGCTGGTCCCTAAAGCAGGTATCTCCTGGGACATCATCTTGCAGGACACAAGTGAGGAAGCTCTAAAATGCACAGCAAAAAAAGGCACAAACCCATAGCTGGCAAGGAAGGATGTCCATCTATCAGTGGGCTTTGGAGTGAAGGATCCTAACGACACGGATTGCTGCGGCCATGAGAGCACCAAACAGGTTCCAAGACACCTCCTTTCTCCTCAAGCCTCCTCAAAAATGACACAGCGAGATGATGCAGAATGGCAGAGACCAAAGAGCAAGGAGCCCCAGCTGTACATGCCCTAGGACAGGGAAAAGGAGGGACAGACCTCCGAGTGGTTGCATATTTATGCGGTAACAACAATACTTGAGAAACTATTCATCGCAGGCAGCATACAGATGCATAGTTCAGAAGCAGGATGTACTAAAGCACTCAGAGAGACGCCTGTGTCAGAAGCAGGATGCTGCAAGCAGAGGATGCGAGTGCTGCAGAACAAGCAGCAGCCCCTTACAAGCAGGAGCCCTCTCCATGGCAGCTCAGTGCCTGAGACCTCAGGGCAACACCAGGAGAATCAGGAAGGACTGGTCCAAAGTACACCGTGGAGAGGTCCAAGCTTTGCAAAATTTTTCATTCAACTGTTTCCCTCTCTTTAATCAGCCTTCAGCCAAGTCCAAAAGCACTGGGAAGTGGCTGGCTTCCCAGTATTGGGATAAATTGTCCCAATGCACTGGCAAGGAAAGATTGCAGACAGTGCTAGGAAGCACCAGGCTGCAAGAGAAATTTTCCCCTCTATGTCAAAGCTTCTGAGGGACATCACTCATGAACTAAGAAAAACTGGCTCTGCACAAGAGGAAGTCCTGTTGAAGTTGTGCTCCATAGGCTGCCCATGACTTCCACTTCTCCCTTTTGCTCTCGTTAAGCAAGGTGCAGCAAAGCCTTTCAGGCAGCCTCAGAACCTGTCCGTCGCTCCTCAGCAAAGGACTTAGCCACAGGATTGACTTTAGATGTGTGAAAAATGCCCTTGATTTTAACCAGAGCTCTAGTACCTGCTTAAAGCTGATCATCATGCTTATAGGTTTTGCTACGTAGGAGTGAATGGTGACACATCTTTACTTCAACCGCCACCCAAAGCTGGGGAGACTGCTGCTAACTAGCACTCTGGTGCAAGTGGGCACTCAGAGGTTCTGCGAGATAATAAAAAAAAAATGCCAAAGGAAATGTAGGTGGCTGTACCCACCCTAGCATCTTTCAATTTATCACACCCAAGCTTCATTAATTAAAATAAGGATGTGCACTAGCCACAGCACACCTTCACTGTTAAGTCAACTAGAGCAAAGCTTGTGGTAAGTAAAGGACAGCAAGATCTCTGATGCAACTTTATTAAATGCAGTGTCTCCAGGCTGGGCTTTCAGTCAAAATCAATGTATTCAGGTGCTGCTATGGCTATGGCTGTAATTTCACACATCATCTGATCCATCTCTTCCCCGCCAAGAGAGATGTGCACCGTTGGCCAACAGCATCGTCAGGCAGCCACCTGCCCCCCATCCCTGCCCCTCGTCACCTCACTTAAACTACTCCACATTGGGGCTGCCATGTCCTGCCCATGCATTTCCACCTCCAGCTAGCCAGCAGCCCCTCTTCTAGCACCCCGGCTCACAAAACGCAGCTGGCCAAAAAAACCCACATTTTTATTTTCTGGCCATTTTGGCTCCCTGAACTTGCTTACTGTGCAATCAGGAAGGCACCCGCGCCGCTGCAAGGAGGGGAGCAGGAACACGTGGCCCGGATTAAAAGGATATCTCAAGCTCAGAGCCATGCTTCCACCACTCAGCAGTGAAGCACAGCAGTGAGATGGGGTCGGCTTACGGCTAACCAGGCGAAGGCTACACGGTTTATATACTGGATCAGTACCTTGATCTGATTCATGACCACCCTGGCCGATGCAGCTGTGTGACAGGAGAGGATGCTCCAAGCTGGAAATGCCGAAGACTCACTCTTACAAAACCCAAGCCATACACAAGCATGAAAACATCACATATGATATTCCCCTTCCCACACAAAAAAAAAAAAAAAAGAATTAACTTTTGGGTTTGCCATGAAAGGTGCAACAGCCTTCAGAGCAGCAGCCCCTTTGACATTAGTCAATATGTGATATGATGAAATGGGAGAGAAGGGAAGAGAGAATGAAGAGGAAACCTTTCACATTTCTCTCTCTCTCTTTTTTTTTTTTTTTTTTAAGACGCACTGTCAGTTTATATCCTCAATAAATATCTGTGCATCTCTTCATAACATAAATGTCAGCCTTGTGGTGGATTGGAACCTCGGGATTACTGCACTGCCAGAATTAACGTATTAAACATAAAAACCGTAACATTTCATTATCCATTGTAAACTGCATGTGCTTTCACTCTAGGGAAACTGGAAATATCACCCAATTTCACTATCATTTTCTGTTAACTGTCTGTTCTGCCATATATTCGCATACTGGGGCATTCAGTTTAATGATATATCAGTCTTCTAGTTTCATTCTTCTTTCTCTACAATGCTGACATTTTTTTAAATTAATTTTTTTGTTCCGTTTTTGTCTCTATGAAGGTACTACACTACAAAACCACTCAGCTGAAAAAAAACTTACCCTGCAACAAACAAAACGGATCATATTTGTTAAGCTGAAAACACACCAAAAGAAACCTATCCTGATGTCTGAAATAAGGGTAGAAGGTGACACAGAGGTAAGAAAACCTCAGACACAACAGGCAAGGCTTCAACTCATTTATAGGCACGCTAGGGTCTATGGTCAGTAGTGAGGCACTAAAGAACAGGATCTGTTCCCTTCTGCGGTTTAAACTCCCTGTATTTTTCCTTCCCACTACTAGGCTGGCTGCAAATTCAAAGATTTGCATAAGCCACAGATTTTGTCTGTCTCTTTGAAAGGTCAAAAATCAGAAGCAGCACAAACAAACACACATGACAAATAGGCCAGCTGGCAGCAATTTGGAGTGACCACATGGAGGAAGTGTGGAGAAGAATGAGGGCAGCAGAGGAGCCTTTAAAAGCCTGGGTCGTACATATATTGCAAGTTACAGGGTGCCTTAGGGAAATTTTTTTTATTTAATCAGTTTTGTATCTTTGCAAAGATTAGTGACCAACTATCCAGATTTAGTGCTGTCATGTTTTTATAAACATTTCTGAACATACTTTCTTTGATAAAACATGCAGCTGCTGACATGATTTTTTGTACAAACATTTCACTATGTATTACATTGCGTATTTCAAAAAAGCCTTAACATTTTTATTTCTAAGAGACCACTCGTTCTCCTCTGCAGGCTATGGAGCGTTGCCCTAGGACAGAGAAACGAAGGGACAAGTAAGCGGAGCAGAAGGAGGGTGGGCAGGAGCTGCGAACAGATACAACAGTAAAAGTCTTTACCAAAACCACTCTGGTCATTACTTACATGAGGGCGTTACGGAAGTAAGCAGGAAGGTAGGGAAACATTTGTTATCCCACGTAGCTTCTGGAATGGAAGAGAAAGATTAACAGGTCAACTTCAAACATCAAGCCAGATGCACACAGCTGGTGTTAATCTGCATGACCCTCATTACTTGCAACAGACCTCTGCCAAACTATGGCAGCCAAAGAGCTGGCCAGATTTTTATTACTAACATCACCTCAACCTATTAATGCAGGGGGGAAATAATTCAAATCCAAATTGCTTCTCACTATTTGTTGCTCTTTATATTTTGCCAGAGCCACAAGACCCAATTAAGTCAGTTTCCCTTTGGTTTGCAGTCGGGCAGCTCCAGGCACTCAGGGCTGTGCAGTATCTGGGGCTGCCAGTCCTGCAGGGAACATTTACTTGTTTAAAAGCAACTCTTTCCACTGGACTTGGGTTTAACTAATTGTACCATTTCTATTGATCTTGAGTTTTATAAAAAACTTGGTTCCCAACTGCATGCTGTCAGCAAAATTACGCTTGGGGGCCACATTTGGTTTAGTCTGGCTCTCACAAAACAATAAACGGGAAGCACTGACACAGGCTTAAGGTAGTAAAACAGAATGAATTTAAAAAATAAATCTCTAGAATGCCTGTCCACCTAACGTAGTAAAAGATCACTTATGCCCAGCAAATATCATCACTGCACGCTGTTCAGAGATTGGAAACGTGAGTTTATTGACGAGTCCCTGAGCACCATCCAACTGAGATTTTCTATGGCCTTCTTCCTGACCAACCCTCTTCACATCACCTTAAACACGGGCTTGTGTTTAAGGTAGTAAAACAGAATGAATTTAAAAAATAAATCTCTAGAATGCCTGTCCACCTAAAGTAGTAAAAGATCACTTATGCCCAGCAAATACCATCACCGCACGCTGTTCAGGATTGGAAACGTGAGTTGATTGACGAGTCCCTGAGCACCATCCAACTGAGATTTTCTATGGCCCTTCTTCCTGACCAACCCTCTTCACATCACCTTAAACACGGGCTTGTGGGAGGGAGAGCTTGCTGACAGCTTGTTATTTAAAGCGGCTATTTTCCCACAACAGGAAAACGGGAAGAGGAGAGCTTCCAGTTGCCATTTGACCCACCACAACACACTGAGTCCTTTCAAAACCCTTGCAGGCTCTAAGTGCTGTAGACGATGTAACGTCATCAGACGTCTGCCAAATAAATAAGCAAGCGCCAACGTGCCTCCCTCGAAACCTGCAAAGCAATTTCCACCCCAGTACAGGAACTTGTACCGGGGTTTAATACTCTCTTCAATATATCCACTTCCATAAAGAAAATCTGCACCCACTGCTACAGGAACACGCTTAATCCCTGTAAGCAGATGTCAGCCTCCAAAGCTGAGAAAATGACTTTGTTCTTTAGGATCAGGGAATTTAAAATGCAAGAAGTTGAAATGCCCTGATGAATTTGGTAACTTAAACCCCAAGAGGAAGCACCTGCTTTCTGAAGAGACGCCCAATTAAAAGGCCGCTGCTGTTTTATGCATCCATAATTCAACGTGAACGGTCTTTTGCTAGTTGACAATATATCAGCTACGGTCAAAGAGCGACGCAGCTGAAAAAGGGAGAAGGGAGCTGCCGAGAGCAAATGGCCCGAATCCCGCAGCATCACCCTGTGCAGCAGCTCTCAGATTAAAACTTCCTCGAGCCGGGGTTGCTCCGCAAGGATCCACCAAACTCCGCACAAGCTCCACTAACCGCCCTGGAGGGACGCCAGGTCGCCTTAACAGTAGATTTGAGGCCTGGGACCACGTCTCAGATGTAGAGCCACACCTCCCCTCTCCCAGCAACCCACCATGGTTTCCCACTCACAGAAATAAAGGCATCTCCCTTCACTATAGGGCAGGTATCCAGTATGTGGCAGGTAAAATAAGGCATCTCCCCATTTATTCACACCAGCACTGGCAGGGAGGGGGAGGGGAAAACCAAAACAAAAAAACACAAAAAGGGGATTTTCATCAAAAAGTAAACAAAAATAAAAGCCAAGAACACGCGGGAATGATCAGCCTGCCTGCAGGATTAGCAACCGCAACAACAAAAAGTAAGGAACAGTAGCAATCCCCTTAGCCGAACTAGAAATAAAGCGGGCAGGCTTCCCATCGCAGCCCGCTTGCCACCGTCCCACCCAGGATGAAAGGCAGCGAGGCTGGAGCAGAGGCTGGAGCAGAGGCTGGAGCAGGACCTCATCAGGCATTAGGCAGCAGCTTCAAATATTCAAACCACATCCCGATCCACCTTCACATCGGTAAGAGAGGCTCCCACCAGTCGCTGGGCCAGGACAAAGTCACTTGTCCATTTACCAGAAAGTCTCATTTACTTTGTGTTGGTTGTCACTTTCTCTCAGCACAGCTGGGTTTTCAAGAAAGAAATGCTTTGCCTCTAAACAGGCAGAAACTCAGCTAAAAGTAGGTTCCCACACACACACCTCGTGGAGCAAGGAGGACTTGGCAGGAGAGGGACTGTGTCTATAAGGAGTTCAGGCAGGACCGGCAGTAGATCAGCAACCTTTCTGGGAAATTTTATCTGCGTTACTACACATGCACGAAGGGTATTAGTTTGGAAGTCTTAAAACTCGCTGGTGTGAATCCTAATGACGGGCAGAACTGTCGTTCCACTACGATTAAAATCTGCGTCGATATCCAGGGCTGGGCCGGGCGCTTCCCCATTTCCCACCGCCTCTGGAGGGGAGAGGCTGTGCTGGCCTCGGTCCAGCACCCAGGTCAGCAGCAGCTTTGGAGAGCTTTAGTCGCCACGTGCTCAGTGCAGGCCGGCTCCTGGGGCATGCTCACGCCAAACACCAGCAGCCCTCACACCATGTCAAAATCCTTCTCCCACCCCACAAAAGCCAGCCTCTGCCCTACCACAGACGTCTGCTCCAAAAGCAGCTCCCTCTGACATGAGGCATTTCCCTCCCTCTCCGGGCTAGGGGCTGAAGAGCACAAGACACACAGACCATGAGCCAGACCGAGCCCAGACCAGACTTCTATCAACCCAGGCCAGCAAGTCCCCAGGAGAAGCAGACCCCAGGATTCCCAAACTAGAGAGCAACAGCAACAAAAAGCGCGCCCCTCTTTCCCCACCCTCGAGTCCCTCTTCCAACAAAACCAGGGTCAGAGGCAGCCCTCGCTTTGTGCCCACTGCTGCCAGCCCCACCGGGAAGCAAACATGGTGCAGGCAAGGCAGGGGGTGTCCGGTCGTTAAACACTGCATCGAAACGCTCATGTGTAAAGAAGACAACTTAGGATCAGGCAGACAACCTCAGTTCTCACATCTTCTGAGTTCAGCTTGCTTAAAACTGTAGCTTCAATAATATGTATTTAACATAGAGGTTGGGATGCACACAGTTTTTAACGTGTCTTTTAAAACGTCCACAGAAAAACAAAGGCAAATGTTTTTAAAAAATTTTAAATTTTTCCATGTAAATTAACCAAAGTTCGGCTAGAAGATCTACGAATGGTTTCCTTACCTTTGTATTTTGCGTAAGAAGAATCTGTGATACCTTACTACATTGAGGTCAGAGTGCTCCTATTTTCTTCCCCCAGGACTCCTCTCAATCAGAGCTCCAACCTTCCTAGGGATCCTTTTTGTCTTATCTGCAAAGGCCTTTTCTTCTCTTTCGCTATTCTAGAAGCTCATAGTGAAACCCAAGTACCCCCAACAACTACTGTAAATCCCATCCTTTTTTCTGATTTAAGAACAGCTGGAACAGTACAGTATCATCATACAGTACTTATCCTTGAAAACATGTAACTCCAATTCAACAATCCTGTTACATATGCTCCTAGCATTTGTACAGAAGAGATTTAGCTCTTAGCTCTCCGTTGCTTTATCTCTTTCCGTGTTTGCCAGTGCAGAAATTATCTCAGGCTATAGACAGGTCACGTCCAAATGCTTCTCCTATCTTGCTACAAATCTGGAAAAAAAAGCAACCGTCACGTAGCTTGCACTACCCTGTCACGCTTCCTAGCCACCCCTCTGAAGTGCAGTGGAAAGAGCCGGTTATGCTATCTCCCTAGTGTCCCATCTCTAAGCGATGCTATCAAAAAGACAACTTGTGCAATCAAGGGGTCTGTTCAATCCCCTCCCAAGGAGCGCAGGGCAGAGGGAACCCGTGTCACGTTCATAAGGATCAGGGTTGCTTCAGAAGTGACGGCAGTACGAGTCTAACAAGCTAAAGGGCAAAGAGCAAAGCAGTCAGAAGGGGAGCTCCCAAGAGCAGAGATGGCAAAAGCACAAAATGACAGGAAAACAAGAAACACAGACATGGGCACAGATGAAAAAACCCACCTTCTATGTTTCAGTGACTTGCCCTAAAACTTGGGGCTCAGGTGGTAGGGTAAAACCACACCAGCATACCACACTGCTGGCAGGGGGAAATCATCCTGTCCTGCTCTCTTCTGCCTCTGATCCCCCCAAACTGCACGTACGTTCTTACCTCCCGGGCACTGCCAGCTGCCCATGGCCCTTCCCCTGCCCAACACTATTCATGTCAACACACTGCGTTTGTCAGCAAACTGAGCCACCATCGAGTTGTCTCCATGTCTCGGCAACACACCTACCTCTTGCATAAAAAAAAATTAGAGCTAAAACACTTCTGTTTCATTTATTCCAAGTGCACTGTTCCTACAGACCTATCCTCCATGATATATGTATACATTTCTTGAATCATCATCTCCTACATCTAATACTGAAACCCGGTTTTAATGCTGGTTTGCCATTCACTTGCAGGGATATCCTCTCTCTTTCACTGCGGTATCCCCTTCTGTGCTCTTGCCCAAGACCTGTCTCTTACCTCATCCCATTTTTTCTTCATATCACGCCTCCAATACATTCTTGACAACTCATGGTTTAGTCACTATTAGCAAGTCTAAACCCCAGCTATGCAGCATTTGCCAGCAAGACAGCTCTATCTCCGTGAGAACATCAGCCTAGCCTTCTAAATACGCAGCTCTCAGCAGGTCTGACGCTGCAGCCCAGGGACAGCCCACGGAGCAGGCAGCGCTCTCGAGAAACTTGCCCTTTACATACAATATTAATGTAACAGTGGCACTTACAGATGCTTTTGACTCATCTTGCGGCAGCTCCGCTCAAGGAGGACTAACTGAAATGTACACTGAGACAAGGAAGGATTAAGACAAGTGGGATGCACAAGGTGGTTTTGTCTGCGCTGATCACCCCAACAACTAAATATTGACAGTAATACTAAAACTGAAGGGCAGATGTCACTCAGAGTACACTTTCACTATTAGTTCAAACGAAGACCATGAAAGGGACAGCACGACCCAGGGCTGCACATTCCCACTTGCTCCTTCACACCACCCGAGCATGGCTGCACCCATGTGTCAGTCAAATCAAGCCGCCCGAAAACGCATCTGATGAAACCAGGTCATTTTTCAGCCATGTGGCCTGGAGTGCTGGTAGTGACACAAGCAAGGCAATAGGAACACGGGGCCCAGCAAAGGAAGAGGTGGGATAATACCGTCCCCTTCAACAGCAGCTCAGTCCTGGAGCATTAGAAAAAAAGTTTTTAAAAAAAAAAAAAAAAAATCACCCAGATGCTCAAGAAAGTAATTATTTTTTTTTCCTGAAAAGTAAGCCAAGAGAAACAGGGAGCAGGCTGCAGTCAGCCCCAGCCATGCTCCCTCAACACCACCAACGCTGCTCAGAACAATTTCTTCTGTGTTCTTCCCAACCAGCCTCTAAGACAGATTGCTGGTTTGGCTTCAGCACCTGTGGGGAACATCCCATCTTGTCCTGCAAGCACAGCATCCCACCCCACAACGAGCCATTTCCATTAACCAAGCCAGAGTTTCACTAACGACATTGCCCTACCAAAACTTAAAAAAAAAAAAAAAAAAAAACCACAACCCAAAGAAACAAACAACACAAAAAACCCCAAAACAGGCTACAAGTTGCCTAGGAATCCCAGCCTGTTCTGCTGAGCTGCATCTTCTCTCCACCCTTGCCGCACCGTGAACTCCTTTAACCGTGCTGTTTTGCTCGGCCCCTGCAGCCGGACCCCGAGGTGTGCCTTCCGCAGCCCCTCACCCCTGACCCACCGCTTCCGACATCTGATTCTCATCCTCTTCCTTTCCCTCTCTCTCTCATCTGGCATGTTCCCACCAGCCTACAAACCCAGCCTTTGTCTCCTCCTCCAAGCAGCACTGATCCCCATGCCCTCTCCCCACCCCTGCTCCCCCCGGTCACCCGGGGCTATTAACTGCACTGTGGCACTCAAACACTGTAAAGTTTAGGAGGGAAAGTCTCAGGAGGGAAGAAAGAGAAAAAAAAAAAAGCAGTTGTTTGTATGCCGAGCAGTTTTATTTAAAACACAGCTTATACCTGAACCCAGGCACCAGCGATTGCAGATACAGACCTTCTCCCCTGGCCTGGCCGCTGGCCACATGCCACGCTATGTCCACTTTCCTCGTGCCCTCCTCTACACCTCCCCAAGGTGCCAGCTCTTCGCTGTCTGCTTCCCCTATGGCCCAGCTCACCCCACACTGCCTGCCTTCCTCATGGCTCCCACCAGCCATCAGCCTTCCCAGCGTCGTTCCTACAGCGGCCGCGTGCCTGCATGGCCCCGACTCCGAGGAGGCCTCTGGGCAGTATCGCAGCGCAGGCATTGGGCAACAAGACGGCGGCAGCAGCTATAAACCCTTTTGCCGGATTCCTGCCTTGTTACCACATCGAAACGGCAGCTCCTCTGGCCAGCTCTGGCATTACTGCAGGCATGCCGTGCACGCCAAACTGTGCGTGCGTTTCCAGAACAGAGTAACGCGGTGCCGCAGGGGCTCGCGCAGAGGCACGGCAGACTGTCGTCAAATGAGATCATGGCAAAAGAAGCTGAACATCTTAAGAGATACACTGTGACTTGAACTGAAGCATTGCAGGCCTCAGGGAGAAAGTACGTGACATGCCATGATTGCCGTCATGCAGAAGATCAGACTGGATCGGGGTCTTCACCTTCGGTTTCTGTTCTGCAATCGATTCTCCAGAGCAAGAGCAGCCTTTGCAGAAATGCCTCCTGGCTGAACAAGCTCATCTGTGCTCACAGCAACACGTATTTGCTTTCACAGGTACCTCAGATCGCTTCTCAAAAGAGATTCCTAGACAAAGAGCCACAGGTGCAGACGATCACCACCACTGTTCTGTCCTCAAGTTTCTCTGAATCTACGTACCAAATAGATCAAAGAGGGCAACCTCCTCTCTGCTTGCATTTCCAGCTTTGCCTTCAAATCAGCCTCTCCGATGTTACTGCTTCTCTTTCACTATTGAGGGGATCGAGTGCTCCCTCAGTAAG
>NW_009192750.1:0-562 GCF_000690835.1 Fulmarus glacialis
GGGTGCTAGGTGCTGGGCATGTCAGGGTGCTGGGTATTGGCCGCTGGCGTGGTGGGTGCTAGGTATGTCCCGTTGATGGGCATGTCTGTGTGCTGCATGCTGGCCATTGCCGGGCTGGGCATGTCTTCTTGCTGGGTGCTGGGCGGTGGTGTTGCTGAGTGCTGGGCATGTCCAGGTGCTGGGTGTGTGGTTCTGGGTACTGTGGGTGCTGGGCATGTCCAGGATCTGGGCATGTCCAGGTGCTGGGTGCTAGGCATGTGCTGGTGATGGGCGTTGGGGGTGCTTGGCATGTGCGGGGCATGTCTTGGTGCTGGGCATGTGCGGGTCCTGGGTGCTAGATGCTGGGTGCTGGGCACTGGTTGCGCTGGGTGCTGGTCTCTGGTGGTGCTGGATGCTGGGCAAGTCCAGCTGCTGAGTGCTGGGTACTGGTGGTACTTGGTGGTGGGCATGTCCGGGTGCTGTGTGCTGGGTGCTGAACACTGGGGGTGCTGGGCATATCAATGTTGTGGGTTACGGCCATGGGCGTTACTGGGTGCTGGGCACTGAGGGTGCTGGGTGCTGG
>NW_009192751.1:0-238 GCF_000690835.1 Fulmarus glacialis
GCAGCTGGAGGCCGAGGGCCGGATCCTGCTCCAAGCCAAGGAGGCGCTGGAGGGTGAGGGGTCCATCCCCGTGTGCCCATCACCCTGGCCGTCCCCATCCATCCTCATCCCCTTCCATTCGCATCCACACCCGTCCTCATCTTCAAACTCATCCCCATTTGTCCTCATCTTCATTCTCATCTCCGTCCATCCCCATCTTCATCCCTATCCATCTTCATCGCCATTCCCATCTGTCCCT
>NW_009192751.1:343-655 GCF_000690835.1 Fulmarus glacialis
GCAGCTGGAGGCCGAGGGCCGGATCCTGCTCCAAGCCAAGGAGGCGCTGGAGGGTGAGGGGTCCATCCCCGTGTGCCCATCACCCTGGCCGTCCCCATCCATCCTCATCCCCTTCCATTCGCATCCACACCCGTCCTCATCTTCAAACTCATCCCCATTTGTCCTCGTCTACTCCCATCTTCATCCTCATCCCCATCTTCATCCCTATCCATCTTCATCGCCATTCCCATCTGTCCCTTTCCATTCCCATCCATCCCCATCTTCATCCTCACCTCTATCCATCCCCATCTTCATCCTCATCCCCATCTTCAT
>NW_009192752.1:0-237 GCF_000690835.1 Fulmarus glacialis
GGGTGCTTCGCTGGGCTGAGGGATAAATATTTAACGGGTGCTCCGGCTGAGCCCCGCCAAGTCACGGTTCTCAGGAGCCGCGTGATCCTGCGTCTTTATTAGAGCTGCAGCTGGTGGGTTCGCACGGCCGCGGCGGAGCCGCCGTGTTCGCTTACGGCAAATAAAGCTCCTGATCACCTGCGGTCCCGCTGCCCGCCCCGGGCACCTGCACCCGGCGGGCTCCCAAGGGGGGGGCAC
>NW_009192753.1:0-31470 GCF_000690835.1 Fulmarus glacialis
TAAACCACGACAACCACCAAGTGTTCACCAGATATTTGGGTAAGCCAACCGTCTATCAGGCATGATAGGACACAATTGCTGGATGTAGCTCTGCACAGATGGCTGCAGTGTTCTGCTTATAAGGTAACGTAATGTAACATAACGTAACGTAACATAACATAACATAACATAACATCACATCACATCACATCACATCACACCACATCACACCACATCTTTATGTGTTTCCTGCATTACACCAGACCGAGCATGGCATGGTGGCAGTCCTCGTGTCCCAGTGCTTCCTACCAGGAGACGATGTGGGCACAGGAGGGCAGAAGCTCAGAGTCAGCTTCAAATGTGAATGGTAAAACAACAGCTACAGAAAGAGACGCTGTGTTGTAAAGCACGACAAGTTGCACTCAGAAAGGAGCCCAGCTGGAGTTCAAATAAGATGTGACTGCAGATTTGAAAAGACCTTTTTGCTGGAAAACAGCTTGATATTGACTGAAAACACATACCAGACTGCAGAAATTTCCGAAAGGAAAAGGAGGAATCTGGCTGTGAGTGAAGTGATTAAACAACAGCTTTAGGTTCGGTGACAAATGTCTCAGCGGCATCTGAAGACATTTGAGGGGCCTGGTACTCCTTGTTTTACAGAGTGCCAGGGAGAGAAGAAATGCCTTTAGAAAAGCAATGGAAATCCACTGTGTGTAAGAGCAAAACTGGGCTCACTCTGACACTTTGGGACAAATCCTTACGCTCTTGCTCACTCTTAGCCACCACCTTTGCTTCCAAGGGAAGGTCCTATTTTAAGCTCCTTGAAGCAGCCGAACAGCTAAGCAGCTTGCTGCGTGCCAGAGCGCGCCGGCGGCTGCGGTGCCACGCGCAGCCGCAAGACACGCTGGAGGCCCAGCTGACCCCTCTCAAGCCACCAAACCTGTTGTCTTCAGGCTTGTCTTGTTAATTTTTGAGGATTCTCTGGGTTCTGTGAAAGTTTTCTGGCCTTCAGCAGTTGGAGCAGGGAGCGGTGGTAGGAGCAGGAAGGTAGACAATGGAACGGGGAGGAAAGAAATTATTTATTTCCCTCTAAACAAAAGAATTGGCTGACTTTGGCTAAAAGAAAAAAACACACACATGCACTTACATATGGTTGTCACTGGCATAAGACAAAATATAGGAAAAATTATCTCAAAAGTAGTTAAGATTTTGTAAGTAGCTAAATTAGGGGAGTTGGATTAGAACTTGATTTTAAAGTGGGTATTAGACAGACATTATATAGTACAGTCTATTTTTGGATACTTAAAAATTGTTACAATCTTTCTAAGCCATGAATTCCTCCAAAAATGTCTTGGGCATGAGCGTTGTGAAGCTGGATTCTCCTGATGCATCTCTCCAGATAAGGGCAGCATTTGGGAGCTGAGAGTCTGGCTGAACCTTTCCCAGTGCAGAGAGCACTTCAACGAACCAGCTAAACCATCTCCCTCTGGGCTTCACAACTCAGTAAGGCTCAGTCGACATAAGAGCCTGTGGAGTCCAAGATTGATGTGTGTGATTTAGGACACGCCTTACATTGTTCTGGGGGATGAGAATTAGAAAAACTGGTTCCCTAATTTCCATCCCAAAAGGCCAGTGACAGAGCCGTGAGTCACTGTGGGGATAGGGAGCGTTGCTGACGTTGGGTTCTTGGGACAGAGGAGACCTGTCCGCTCCGTGAGGACTGGTGTTGTGCACTCGGCAGAAGGAAAAGAGATTTCGATCTATCCCTTACAAGCCTCAGCTGCTGGGGCAGGCAGGGCATCGCTCAGCCTTCAGTGCAGGCTGCAAAGTAGTCCAGCTGTCTGCTCGGGATTCAGTTGCTACAGCACGTTTTGAAAGACAAAAAAAAGCATGTTTAGAGCAAGCCCTGCTTTGAAAACCCCATCCTAGGGCTCCCTGCATAGATCTATCCCTTTGGTTTTCAGTGGAGCAGAGCCGATGGTGATGGCTCGGCCGTGGCGGGATGGAGGGCTGAGCTTGGGCTGCCCGCCGTGCCCAGGAAAGACCACATTTGGGATGAAGTATCGGTGAGGCGGCTTCTTCCCTGGGGCTTTGGCAGAAGGGGAGTATTGAGGACTGGTCATTGCTGTGAGCCCCTTTTATAAACAGTGCCGAATGCCCTTATCTGCTATTTTTAACGATGTCACTTGTTCAGACGTGTTTACAATGTCAGCTCCCCAGCCAGGCTCTTCCCTGTTGCCCTCTGGATGGAGCTTGGCACCGTGGGTTTCCATCCAGGGCTGCGGCCGCAGGCGCTGCAGCGATGCAGACTGTAACACCTGTAAGACTTGCCGGCGTGATGAGTGTCTGCCCGTTTGCACAACACGCCTTTGTACCTGGATTATGTTGAAGCAAATCCTCGATACACGAAGGGTGACTGGGATATCCCTGTTTATAGTTGCGTAATTGTTTTGCATGGCTTAGAACAGCAACTGCAACAAGCACAAACAAGCAAACCATGACAAGGGATGCTTCCATCCAGCTCCAGGCAGCGTCTACAATCACAGTATGCGTTTTTTTGGGGGGGGAATCGAAGCGCCTGGGTCTGGGTATGCTTTTAATAGGCAGGACTAGTGCAGGAGAGCCTTGTAATATGCTGCTGGTGACATGGTAGGCAGAAATGACAGTAAACTCATGGAAATATATGGAAATTCGACATCCCGCCTCCCTGTCCCCCTCCCCTCCCACCCTCTGGTATGTATGACTTTGAATCTGCTTTCGAGAGCCCCCGCTGCGCAGGGGCTGTCCATCCATCTGGCAAGGTGACAAACACATTTCAGCGCTGTCTACAACATGCCTGATGTAACCTCCTTTCTATAGCCTCTGCTCTCCTCCTCGCAATCTTTGTTTGATGCGGAGGAATTAAGCCCTGCAAAGCAAAACCAATGAACCGTGAAGAATCACAGGGCCCAAACTGCCGGATCCCAAGAGAGGAGAAGGGGGGGGAAATAGGCACAGAAGGAAGAAAGGAGAAAGAAGGTGGAAGAAAGAGCTAAAAAATACAAAGAAGATCTTACAAAGGAGGGATGGGGGAGAGAGGATAAGGAGAATGCCAGCCAGAGATGGGCTGCGCCCTTGCTACGGGCGTTTAACACTTGGTTATTACTTGCTTTGCAGCTATGTTACATCTGTCAAAATCTCAGATTCTGCCTGTCGAGGTATTTACATTATGCTCACTCATGACAGCAGTGAGCCTGTCGCCAGCTTCCCCTCACCTCTCCGAAGCTGTTAAGGAGGGAGAAAGCCTTTGTTTATTTGTCAGTTGTGATTTTTTTTCTACCGGGAGACTTTCCCTGGCCAGGTCACGGAGTGGGCCCCCACTATAGAAACTAGGCGCAACGATATTGCAGGTGTTGGTGATTGTTATGGCAGTTGGGACGAGATGTTGAAGTTCCCGTGTTAATCAAGAATTGTGTTTACTTATTTAGCTAAGAGCTAAAGTGTTAATTTAGATGTTCAGTAATTTATTTTGGTTTCTTTATGGCACTGAGGCAAACTATTCTGTAGACATTAATCAGAAGTTCTATGGCCCATGACTTTAGGACATTTTATTAGAAATTAGCTAAGAAAAAAATGGGAACAGTCAAATCTCTCTGATATGACTCTGTGGAATAGCTGTTTATGCATTGAAAGCCAGTGCGCTGAATACAAAATATGTAAGGCAGAAGTGTTCAAGATTGAAAGAGACTCTTGGTTTTGTTTCTCTAAGAAAGAAATTTAAATTGTCCTGATAATTTATGGAGGAAGCCTAGGCCTTCCTAGCTTGATGCCTATGAATGAGAGCATAAACAGGGGAAGCTTTCCTGAAGAATCTGCAGAGGGAAAATTTACCCTCAGGAAACACAGAGCTTCCCCAGTGATTTACTGAAGGGTGGTGGGACACTGGGACACTGGTAAAGGGCTGATCTCCAGAAGGCCAGCTTCTGCTCCTGGGTGCAACTTGCAGGCACTGTTCAAATGCAAGTGCCAGTCTAGATGGTCTGTACATCTGTAGCAGGGGAACCAAATGTGTAACCAACTAATACAGGAGCCTCTTTCTACTTTTCCATCTCAATTTTTTTTCAAGAGCAAGTCACACTCTGACTCAGCCTCACTAAAAATACGCCCTTCAAAAATAAAATATTCCCCTGTGCCCCAGCTTCCGAGACGGTGGAGCTCCCTGACATGAGACCTCACATGGGCCACCAGCAGCTTTCTACTGACTTTAAAAAAGAAATTAATTTCTTTCATCTTTGCTATTCGTATGTGACACTGCTTGTATTAAAAATGGAGCACCTAAAAAGGCAGGGAGAAGGGCCATATGGCTACTGGTTTTGCTTTTATTTAGAGTTTCAAAGGCAGTTTGAAAAGAAAGGCATGGGCTGCAAAACTCCCAGCCAGGTCTGCAACCTTGAGAAAGCTGAGAGTTCAGCTGGAGCCAGTGGAGCCATCTCCCTTGGTAACAGCTCAGGATCTGGCCCCAGGCTTCTACCTTTCAAAGGGAGCTAATACGGAAAATTCCACATCGGTTTTGCAGGGTTTTTTCCCTTTCTTTCTAACAGGAATCGAGGCTGAGTTTTGGTTATTCTCTGCTGAAGCACACAGGTTACTGCAAAGTCAAAACCTGCTTACATAACCGTAGAGCAAGATCATGTAGCTGCTTGCAGCCTTTCATATCTATTAAACTTAATCAAGTTTGCCAGGCAACAAATTAGAGATGGGATCACTCGTGTGCTGTATTATTCCACTTAAAGGCCTTTTAACAATTTGCTATTGTTTGAAAAAAATTGCATGTCATCTGTGTTAGTCACACTCTTCCTCCCAGGAACTATTACTAGGTTTGCGTGCCTAATGCGTTTGGTCCCACCTATTTTGCTTGTGAACCTGTTATTTTCAATCACTGCCTTAAAAAAGAAGGAGTTCATTATTAGGACTGTGTTGCTTCTTCACAAAATGCCATGACATTTATTTTCCTCTAGGCTAGAAAGACGAGCGGAGTGTTTCGACTGCATTGTTTGGCATGGTAGCATCCCTGGTTTTCCCTGTTATTCACAAACTATAAATACAAATGGTTCAAAATAAATTTTAAAAAAGTGATGCTGGATTGTTCTCATTTTATGACTGGCTGAAACTGAAACCCTCACTCCTGGAATGGGAGCTCGGGAAGGAAGACGGTGGCAAACACCCAACCGCAGCAGCTACGTGCTCCAGTGAGGTGCTCAGAAATAACCCCACTCACCTACAAATCTGGGGGTTCCTCATGCGTGCCTCACCACGCTCCTACTTGGCTCCTGGGAAGCTACTTGATAAAGAGGTGGCACTGTGATTCCTGCTGCAGTAAGTACAGTGAGAGACTGTTTTTCTCTCCCTGTCTGCACCATACTATGGTCATGACAACCAGCTTTTTTACCTCACTGCTGGGCTTTGTTTTGTTTACTTTCTGGTTGTAATATCATCACTTTAGTATGTGGCCTGAGCACACATGGCAATTTTTCCCCCGACTTGACTTTTTTTATGGTGGGTTTTCAGCTTTTGTTGACTATGCCTATAGTGAGTATTTTGACAGACGTTCATACTGCTGCCACATTGGCTGGGTCTTCACTTTTTCTGCACTTAATAGGAACCGTGTATACAGATGCCACAAAGACTAGTTAGCTGGCCATCCCATGCTATACAGAGACAAAATCACTGGAGAAGATCACAAATTCTCTGACCAAACTACTTTTTTTCTGAAATTTTCCTGATTTACAGTGTTCTGATTAGAATTTTTTACCTTTGTTGCGTAGCAGAGATTTCCCGCCTACTGGTCCCTTTCTTTCTCCCTACTGTGAGATAGATGCAACTTTCTGAAGAAATTTCATGTCTAATACCAAGCAGCAAAGGTCACAGGAGAAAAGGATCTGGAGAGAAACATTTGCTTTTCCCATAAGACGATGCCTTGGATTGGTTTTTGCCTTGTCCCCAGATATGTCAGCTTTGGACTCCATTTTTCATCAGCACTCTTTACAGCTTA
Source organism: Fulmarus glacialis (assembly GCF_000690835.1). Classification (NCBI taxonomy): domain Eukaryota; kingdom Metazoa; phylum Chordata; class Aves; order Procellariiformes; family Procellariidae; genus Fulmarus; species Fulmarus glacialis. Next base: position 6,011 of record NW_009192753.1, read on the forward strand.
ACATGTGTTACAGAGTTGCTAATAGGAAGAATTGCTTTAGGAGATTAGATCATTTAACATGGAATTCAGCAATGCTGTACTTTTAACCTCAGTCCATCCCAAAGATGGTAAATGCCTTACTGCCCTCAGCACAGGTCCTGTTTGTCTGAAGTCTCTCTGTTTTCAAGACTCCTGCTGAGTGAGGCTGAAAATATTCTGCTTTTGTCCTAGGCAGGTGCTGAAAATTTCCCAAATGCCAGTCATTACAGGGAAAAACAGCACTGAAAAGTGTTGGTAAGGTTGCCAAATTACGTGCTCAAAAACTAGATAATTTGGAATGCATCATGTCTGAAACACCTTGCCCACATCTCTTTTATCGTAGGGCCTATTGCAGTGATTGTACGTGGTGGATTGTGCTCCCTTGATGGGCAGATATTCAATATTTTCTGTTTCAAATGCAGCCTGTTGCAAATGAAACCTACTTTTCTGCACACTATACAAACCCTTTTCAGACAGCTGGGTGTTTCCTCATCTGAGCACTACAGTCTTTGAACCCGTCTCAGATGTCGGTCCAACGATTCCCAAGCTGCTTTTCCCAGTACAGCCATCCCGGTGAGCCCCGTAACACTTCTCTTCCTTCGCACCATGGCCAAGACAGTGCGGCATTCTCTGCCGTACTGCTTCCAGCTCTGCAGCTGGGCTCCTGGCCTCGTGGTGCGTCCCATGGGCCACCCACCACCCTGCGGGCTGATTCACACCTCGGGACCTGCTAAATTTGTGTGTGACTTTGCACAGCAGCTCTATGAGGGGCGGAGGCTGTCTGATCCCCATTTCACAGCTGAGACATAGAAAGGTTAAGGCCAAAGGTAACATTGATTTCAGCACCTTGTTTGAAGCGATGAGGGTGTGATGATTTGGGCATATTTGGCAATTTACAGCCCAAAACACACCTACTAGCATTGTCCATTGGCAGCCTCTGCAGCTGGGAGTGCTCCAGCATCTCAAGTCAGGCACCAAAAAATAGAAAAAGAAACACAGTATCAGTGATCACTGATGCCAAATTTGGTTTAAGTGGCATGTCAAGCATGACACAGGGTCTCTTTGATGATGCAAGCACAGAATTAGATTTTTCAGAGCAGTGATCAGTTGCTTCAACCTTGAGATAAACTTTTAACTTCCTGTACTTCAACACCTAATTCCGGCTGTGCCTCCCGATTTCTGCAGCAGATGAGGCTTCTTTCTCTTCCCCAGTCTTCCCCCTTCTATCAAATCCACTTTCCCTCCCATCCCCCCCCAATTTCTGCTCCCCGGGTTTCTCCTTGCTCCAGTGCCTTTGCCCAGGCTGCTCCCTTTCTCCCAGTCCTAATCTTCCCTCTCCCCAGGTCCTGGCAAGCCTCGCTCCTTCCCAGTGCCCTCGCCTTGTCTGCGGGGCTCCCTCCCCTCCCCAGCTCGGCTCTGGTTCCCCTTGCCAGCCCCGTCTTTGCTCAGTGCCAGCTTTCCCTTCCTCCTCCTCCCCACCCTAGCTTGCCCACTCCATCCCCCAGCTCCTCGCCTCAGACGGGGTTCCGCAGCGGGACCGGGGCAGCAGCCATTACGCCAGCCGCTGCCCACGGTAAAGGCGGTGCGGGATGAGCCTGACCGCAGCGCGCTGGGGCAGGATGACACCCTTCGCTTAGCACGGGCGGCTGGCTTCAGCGTCCGAAGTATCGCAGTGGGCCCAGGGGGGACAGAGGTAGCTCCCTGCTGCTGTTAGCACCTTAATAGTCAAACTAAACTAGCTAACTAACTAAAATGGTTGCACGTGCAGAAATACAAGCGGTTTCCCACCATACACTGGGAGAACTCAAAGGCTACTTCAATAATAGTTAAAGTTGTCCATGCTAGATGTGTTGTAAACTGAGAACCTATCATCAGAAGTGCAAGGGAAGGTGCAAGTACGTAAACTAAAACACATGTTCATTTTTCAGACGTGGCCATTTGTTGCTTTTTTCCTTCTAGTTATTCTCCTAGTCAGAGATATTTTATCAATGGTAAAACAAGAGCAGAAAGCAGAAAAAATTTATAAGGTGATAAAAACAACAATATACAGCACTTGGTATTTCCAATTACTTGAAAAATCTGCTCAGAATTATGAGCTATAAATAATAACATCACAGTGAATAAAGACCACTTTTGTCCCTCAGCAAACCGTCATCTCCTATTCCTTTCATCTCCCTACAGTTTGTACTGCGAGTTATGGCTGAACTTTCCTTTAGCTACATTCAGTGTTTATTTTTGATTTTTCTGCTCTTGCCTCAGAATCGCTCCTTGATGCTTGCATGCTTTCCCCCTGCTATTCTCTGTGTAAATACTTTTTCCTCCTGTTAAAATAGAAGAAAACCCTCTGTCAAACAATGAATGACCCCGCAGCAAAAAAAAACCCCATAAGCAGAAGACTTTGCAAGACTTGCCAGTTTTGAAGGAGTCCCCATAAATAGCCAACAAGAAGAAGTGAGAAAGGTAATGAAATTACCACAACCGTAAGAAAAAAAAGGAGAAGGAATCTGATACAAAAGTGTATATGTTGAGGGAGCGGTCTGTGAGCATTTTCACTGACTTTTCCAATTTCACCTTAACAATTTCATGAAGCAGAAGTTAAGCAATATTAGCTCCACATGCTCTTAAAACTTTTTTGTGCTTCACCAGGCAAGCACCCCCCCTCTTAATAAAGCAAAGACTTCAGAGTACACAGCTCCCCACAGGATTATTTTCCTGGTGAGTACCAGCCTCTGATCACTTGCTGCACCAGAACTGTGACCAAGGCATCCTGGTGGATAGTCCTGAGCCAGCCGAGACTTTAGTGGGCTTTGTTGAAAGCTGTTGCCAAGACACCTGCCTTCCTTCTGATGTTCAAAATTCGGTGATGCTTCTACTGGAGGCTCGCTTGTGCTAAGAAAGGTGGCGTGAACTGAGATATTGTAAAGGCAGGCACCTGTTCTCTTCTGATGAAGGAGTTACTGCCAAGAAGGGTCATTAATCAAATGATGGGGAATTGTAAGGAGTTAAGCCACTACAGCTGTTTATGAACAATAATCAATGCCCTGAGTGATTACAAAGCCTGTTGAAACATTTTGAATATGCAAAGCATGCACTGAGTAACTGATACAGGGCCAGACCAGAACTTAATACGCCCTCTGAAAGAAGCTGTGTCTGGCCTAGGAGACTAGGAAATGACCAGAGATGAAGACGCATACATCGTTTTTCAGGTATCCCTCCAACGGTTACACCTGATCAGGGATAGAGCAAAGCTCCTCAAGTCTTGGTGCTCCTTTCCCAACCCAGGACTGGGGCAGTATCAGTGACAACACCACCACTGTCTTTGCAACTCTGAAGTCATACCTCTTGTTCACAGGAGCACAGTGTGGGCAATAACTTGCCCTCATCTCTTTGGTCCATAACACCAAAGGCAGGTGGGTCTTTTGATATTTGTGAGGATTAGAGCTGCAGAGCTACAAACTTCGGTCTGTCACAGGTGCATTCAGGATAATGAAAGCAAGTCAGTTAATGGTACAAAGTCAATAAGCACAAGTTAAAGTGCATTAAACTCCTATGCAGCTGCCCTCATCTGGGAATAAAGTCATCCTCTAAAGAGGATTATGCTGCAGTGGAAATATAATACGCATCTGCATGAGTCTACTCACCTCAGGATTTAACATACTCTACACCCTGTAATTTAGGTGCATTAACATCACGCATAGAGTTGAATCACTTTGTGGTCATTGATTGTGTCCCATGTTTACATGGTCATGGTGTGCTCTGTGTATGTACCTGTGTGCTCTGTCCCTTCCTCCACTTCCGTCTCTTTTGAAGGAAGATCTTCAGAGCCAATGCCAGAACCCTCTCTTACCATGTGCATCTACACTGCCTACTGCTGACTCTGTATAGACCCATGACACTACAGAAGTACAGCCAATACATATGGTGACCCTATTTCATATTAGTAATTTCGGGAAACAGGTCAGAAAGTGTCCCATATGGTATCCAGCACACATTTTGTATATAGCTTTTCCAAGCATAAGGACTGGAGTTAAGGCCGAGTTTGGTGCGCGTGAGATGACATGAGTGCTGCGTAATGGCAGGTAGAGCACAGACACCCATCCACGCTAGCTCCAAAAGCCGTATCGTCATATTGTTATGCAATCACTATTGGTATAGCTGATTAGTTCTGCTGACAGGCAAGACTAATTACCTTAGGTGCAGCCCTGTTATCTTCAAGCTATACGTCCTTAGGGAATCAAACTAACATTTGTTATTGCTAATAACCTGCAGCCAGTGTCATAAGGTGGCCTGAGACCAGTCAATGGTAACCTGGGATTCCTGGCATGGCGCTCATGTGTGAAATAGAGGTAACCCCAAGATCCCCCCAGAGCGTTCCCCAGTGGTCAGCAGCAATGTTTTCCCTTCATCAGAGTCCGGGTGCCATCTTTTGTAGCATTCCCAGTGACATCATTTCAAACTGCTGGCCAAAACCAAGTCTCCTATGTGACTCTGTGTTCTGGCAGTTCCCTTAGATCAGATATTTTTTTCTTGATGATTTATTGACCTAATGTACTGCAGTTTCATTGATATTCTCATGTTAATTCCACTCGTGTGGCATCACAGAAACTTTTGCTTGCTCATGCAGTGTAAATTAGCTTCAGCTCAATTAACCTCTTGACATATGTTGTTTTCTCCGATTTCTCTTCAGACCTGCTAGTTTTCCTTCAGACCATCAGCACTCGGTTTCTTTGGTGAACACTCCTCTCCATTGCAGTACCGTGCTGTTTCAGCAGTGGCTGCTACGATGCAAGGGCACAAAGCAACTTCACAGCACAGTTTTCTGAGGAAGACAGATGGGTGTCCTGGTGGATGAAAGCCTCTGGCCTCTTGGTCCAGAAACTCTGCATTAGCTCAGTGAAAACAGAAATTAGAGAATGGAAGAGCACAAGAGCTAGGGCCCCTGAAATGAAGCTTGCGAACTTGCATTTCCATTTAATTCCTATATTCTATAAGAAGAATTTAGCCCAGTACTAGCAGGGTTATGTATGTACAAAATGCAGTATACTGAAGCAGTTTATCCTATTCATCCTCATTAGCGCCTTTCCTTTAAATTCCCCCTAATTCAACAAGGGGAACTCCACTCATTATGGTCAAGAAGGGTATTACCGTACGTGAAGAACACACAGATTTCTAATGGTGAGCTCCTATTTAACTGAATTCGGTGAATGACAACACCATGACATTGCTAAGATTAATGACTCAATAATTTTTGAGACAAGGCAAAACGTGAAGTAAATTGATTGCATTAATTTTTTTTTTTTTTCCTTGGAAACAGTACTGCATACCAGCTCAGCAGTGTCTTGGAGAGGATGCTTTGCTGTTACATGGTGAAGCCCAGATACCCCTTCCCTGTTCAACTCTTGCACTCTGACATCACTGTGAAGTAACTTTTAATGTAATTTCCTAGCTGCGGAGATGCAGGCTGATGATAATTGAGCTGAGATCTTGACAGACCAAACGATTAATGCAGAAGGCTTTTTGGAGTGGAAACTTCAGTTATTATTAGATTATTCAAGAGAAGGAGAGAAGGTGTCAGAGCATGGAATGGAGGACTGCAGTGACTGCACATCTCACTCTTGAAGAAGTATGAATAGATTTTAATTTCTGCCTTCTTGTTAGTAACTTATTCACATAAAAATCAGTTCATGCCTAAATGCAATGTCAGTTGTAAAATCTTGTTTAAAAAAACATTTGCAGACGATGAGATGGCTTCTTCTTTCCTACATGTGGCAGAAGTTGAGATGACTTTTCACATCGTATCTGTCAAAAGTGCCTCTGTAAAATGTAGACAGTAGTGTTTGGTATTGCTCAACATCATCTGTAATATCACATTTGTTTTTTACAAGATAGTCACAGAAAAACAACAGTTATAAATCCAGTGAGAAGACTGGGAATTATTACACAGGCATAGTGTTTTGTTTGCCTGTAGAAAACAGTGACAAAAACAAGTATTCCAGAGCCAGGATTTTGCTAATTAAGACATAGATTAGAAATGTTAATCAAAGGATCCTGAGGAGGATGGAAGACAGAAGTAAATTAACTCTTCATATGATACCATCTGGAGTCCAGAAACCAATCACAGGTGTTGAGAAGAAGGTTTTCTCAAGTAAGCTATGTGAAAACGGGGGTATTTGAGCTTTGGATGGCATAGAAAAACAGTCCTAGCTTTTGCCCTCTACCCTTCCCTCCCTTGGGTGAATGGGGAGGGACAGGGGAGACAGCAGTGGGGAGCAACTTTGCCATCTCTGGCAAAGAAACTCCATCTTATGTCAATAAAGGAAGATTCTCGTGCCTGATGTAAGATAAAAGAAAAACATAAAATGGCTGAGATCCACAAAGGATCTTTACCAGTAAGTATAATCTTAACAGTGGGACTTTATTACTTTATCTACTTGTATCCTATTGCAAATACTTTCCCCTTAAATTCCTAATAGTTAAACTTACCCAGAGTTAACACATGACACACGACAACATGTTCCTCAGTCAAAATTTGGTGACCCATAGAGCAAGGGTGCTGGTATGGGTGCCCTGCTTCCCAACACAATCCTTTCAGGAGGAGAAGGCAGCTCAGGATCACAGAAGCTGTGCTGGCCCCTCCGGAATCTGCTTTCTCAGGGCTCACCAGGGAAGAAGGATCCTTTCGAAAGCAGGCACAAAAGAAAACCTCCAGGCATGTCTGAAGGGGAGCACTTCTGAACCCTGTGATTCCCAGAGAAGATGATAACAATGCCATATCTCTTGCCATTTCCCCATTCATTCTCTGGGCTTCTGTGCTTTTAATCCTAGAGCAGATCCAAATGGTGTGCAATGGTGCAGACCAGAGCCTGAGAAGATCAGCGCTGGCCACCACAACAGAGCTCCTGGTTCCTGTGGCAAAAATTGGAGAGGATCCACAGCATCACTCCTGTGACAACTGCAGAAGAGCCAATACCTGTGTGAAACTGGGTCCTTAGAGACTATCTACGTCCTTCTGGCTAGGGGCTGTCTTCTTGCAAAAGGGCTCTTAGACATAGGTGTGTGCGTGGTACTGCAGGAGGAATAACATGGGAAAAAAGATCTGAATTCAGGCCTACTGCCATGTGATAGGCCTTTGAAATTTTGGGGGCACCTGCAGCCTAGGATTTCATCTTTCTTCTTTGCTATCTGACTGAAGGGAATCTCATCCCTGTAGACATTTGTATGAATTGCAATTATGGTTCTGCCCCAGTGTACCTTGTTTTATAATGGCCAATATTGAAAAAAAAAAAAAAGCATTTTCAGTCTGAAAACAGATCATATTCTACCTCAATGGCTAAATGTGATCTCCTTGTTTTAGTGCTGTATCATTTACCTTGCTATCCAACTGCAAGCCACCTCACCCAGACCTAAGTGCACAAGAGATGACATGAGCAGGGAAAACTGGTTCTTTCAATAATATTGCAGCAGCACAGAGAATTTATGACCCTGAAAAGATGGAGGTTTACAGTCACAGAACACTGAATCATTGCAAGTTTTGAAGGAAAAATGGCAAGGACAAGTTTTCCCTGAACAGTCAATAAACTTTCAAGGTTCAAATACCTTTTGGTATGAGCTGATGATCAGCACTCAGTGACTGAGACTCCACTGTAGAGGAAGAACCTGTGCATTCAAGGATTTCTGCAGCGTTGTTGCATGCCTGGGCAGAGGCTCGTTGCACACTTATAGTCACATTTCCATGAATGCCTACTCCTTCCTTTGAGGTACCGTCAGCTGTGCAGTCCCAATTTCAGGCATGATGGCCTGTCTCTGAGTAGTGCTGGAGGCTCAAAAGTCTGCATGAAGTTTACAAGAACTGAAGTTAAAGATTGTCCCTGCAATTCAGAGCATGGGTGCCACAAGCCAGGCATTCAGAGGCAACCAAAACCACTTCGAAAATGAAGACCTTTGGGGAGATCATGTCATGTGCAGACTGACATGAATTTACTGATGTTTGGCCAGGAATTCGAGCCATCTGAAGGGATCGTTAGCAAAGCAGTATGCTAATGACCTGCCTTGCTCTTAACCAGAGGGAAATGAGCTTAACTAAAGCCCATGGTCAGCAGAATTTGCTCCAGCAATGTTCTCCAGTGAGTCTAGGAGCAGCTCTAAGGCATGGCTGGGGGAAGGGAAGGGAACATAGGGAGGGAGCAGAGTCAGCACCGGTCAAAGGCTCCTCAGGCATGTAGGAATCTATAAAACCAGTCTTATTGCTCCTCCTGCCACTGGGGAAATAGGCAGGATGAGGATGATGACTGCCCTTGTTAAAAGGGCTGCCCCAGCAATAACCACTGCCTCATGTACTCTTACCTTCTCTTCCTGGCAGGAGCACCAGGAGCCATGCTGGTTTCCCAGGGTGGTGGCACAGGTAGAGCAGGCAGAAGGGAAACCAGCAAAGACCTGAACTGGTGGGGTATGAATAACTTAGAGATGCTGTTCCCTCCCACCTCCATCACAGCTGGCTTTATGATTTTCCTATTTCACTCTCTCCCTTCCCTCCCATCTATTGAGTAAAGGATTTCGGCAAGTGCTTGGTTGCCAAAGAACATCTCTAATGCATTCCTCATTGAAGTGGCACAAGTGGGGAGCACTTCAGGGAAGCCACACACGATATATAGGACTCTAGGTTTTATTGTGAGACAAAAGGCAGTGATCTCATCAGGGTTACTTTTGCCATCATTAATCAGCAGAAGAAAAAAATCCTTCAGCAGTGCTGACAGTTCCAGTTCTGGATCCTACTAGATTTAGACCAGATGTGGCTAGAGTAACAAGACAGTTGTAGAAAAAATAATAATAATAATAATTCCTTCTTATTTTGTAAGTGAGAAACCTGCAGATGCTCAGCTCCTAGCTAAATAATAGTAATAGTGAAGTGTGCAAGTGGAGGAGACATCCAGATGGGTTGCTGGTTCTCGGTTGTATGTTGCCACTTGCCTTCACTGACTTCAGCTCAGTCAACGGCTCATTTAGATAGAGCATTTCCCTTTGCTCTTCACCCTGGGTCAGCAGTGGCTCAGCTTTCTCCCCAGGGACAGAATATGGACTACTTGTGCCCTCCTAGGAAGGAGAGGCTGAACGACTTCCATCACAAGAATTTTGGGGGCTTGCAAAGATAACCGAGTAACCCTTCTCTTTTCAGTGATGGCAACTCCTCTCCCCCCTTCCCACCTTCTACTCCAGCAGCAGTGATTCCTCAGGACTCTGCCACAGGCAAAGTAGGACATGGGGCCAGTCTTTCTGCTGCATGCTCACAGAAACCTACCATAGATAAACACATACTGTGATGACATCCAGTCCTGGCCACTGTCTTTGCCTTATTTCATGATGCAGCTACACTGAAAGGAGATGACTCAGAGAGTTCAGCCAGAGTCCCTTCTCCCTCTTCTTTTAGACCTTGGTAAAAGTGACATCACCTATCCAAAACATTGTCTGCAAGTCAGACACTGTTTTTAAATGTGCCGGTCTTACACTGATTGCACTAAGTGTGGGACCAGGTTTACCAGTAAGAAGAAAATGAAGTGGGTTCCAAGATGGCTTTACAAAGATTTCTGGCATCAAGTTTCTTCTTTACAGTGTCTGCAGGACTCAGACTCATGAAAAGCATTTACACAGCCACAATAAATTCTATTTTTATTTGAGATAATTTACATAAATTTTTCCAAGTGCCTGAAACAATAGGCACAATATAATTGGCCTTCAAGGAGTCTCTGGATACATTACAACTAACAAATGATGGGGACATTGGTACTACATGGTGTCTTTCATCCAAATAAGACAATGTTCTCAAAATGTTGGGCAAGTCCAATAGAACCGTACACAGCCATGAATTGCCAAAGTACAGAAATGTTGCCTGTCCTGCAACCCATGGGGAAGTGTGGAGAGGAAAGTAGGAGGAGATGTCCCAGAGCAGTGGGTCTGCGCTGTGCCTGGCAGTGTTATGAACACACCCAGCAGAACTGGGAGCAATGGCTCATGCCAAAAAATGTCTTCCAGCTTTGAAGTAAGCGGCAAAGGGCCAGCTCAGGATACGAGATGTGAGGCACACACTGGAGTGGGTATTTCTCTCTTTGTCTGTGTTCAGTGAGACTGTAGATGAGAAGCGATGTGTGTTTCTGTGCGATGTGTGCATGGATACAGCTCAGTCAACCATCACTAAACCACAACCTGCTCTGAAGTGGTAGACAGATGCCTCTAAACTGGATGCTTGTCTACACAAAAGGTTTGTGATCAGTACTTCATACAAATAAGTTATAAGGAAACTGAGACGTGTAAACTGTAATAATGTAACTGGAACTCACCCAGGACACTGAAGGCAGCAACCCTTCATTGCTGCTGTGAAGATTGACGTGGGAGCTGGAAGGGCTCTACAAATGGCTAGATGTTTATAGCTTTTTCAAAAGACTGCACCTCCAACAGCCGACTGTGCCCTGCACTGTTTTATTGCACTGAGTGAGAAGGCAAGAAAAAAAGGCCAACTGCTGACCTACTTCTCGTGGTACCTACATTTGCCTTATGTCATTCCAGGGACTGAAAAATTCCCAAACTTACCTCGTTTATGGTATTTAGCTGTGCTTCAATGCAGGGTTCAAAGCTAGGCTGTGGAAGAGAAAATGCACAACTATAAAATAAAATGTGCTACAAATAAAATCAAATAACTGAGGCTAGAGAATAATGGTAAGTGGCCAAATAGCACAGAAATAATAATTTTACTACTTTGAATTACAACATATCAAGGGAATTATCATTGAGTCCAGTTTTATTAATGCAATACATAACTTATTCAGAGGAGGCAAAATGCAGACTCCCTCCTGAATTAGTTTAACCAGAGTGAATTTGTGGGTAGACCAGGCCTCGGTCAGAACAAAAGAGAAAATAATCCCCTTGTAATGCAGCATTTAACACCTAGCAGGCAGGTGATAATTGCTTCAGTCCAAGGGGATTAGCACATTGTAACCTCATTATAATGTAAAATGTAACTTCCCTATATGGGGTTGTCTACATGGAAAACTTATAGTAGCATAAACAAAGGTATGAATTCAAACTGATTTAGTTTTACTGGAATAATTCCTGGTGTGAATTTATTTCTTTGGAGAGAAGAACGTGTTTTGTTTGTGGTGTTTGCTCCCCCTCCCGCCCCCCCCTCCCCTTTTCTCCTGCAGTTTAGTCAATGATGTTTTAGGATTAATTTAAGATAAATCGAAAACTACCACTATTATTCCTGAACGAGAATGTACACACAAAAAGTCCAGTCTGATGCAAACTATATTATTTAACTCTACAACTTTTTACCAATGTAACAAATAAAATTTTCCTGTATAAACAAGCTTTAGGCAAAATGCAACTTTGCTTCAAACAGGTGGTGCAGTTTCATGATAGGCTTAAACAGGCCTAGATTCATCTTGCCACTGCCCTTAGCAAGAGGGGGGGCTGTATATCCAGACAGACCAGGTACTTTTAAAGTAATTTTACAAGTGAAGAATGAAGGAAAATAAAAAAGAGGGAAAAAAAGGGGAAGGATTCCTCTTCTCCATATTGGGGAAGGATCAGTCAGGGTAGGAGGGAGAGATGGCAGGTTGCCTCCATCTACCAGGGGTTTAGACTGAGTTCAGCTGGCTGCGAAACCACACAGTATTTTTCTTATATCCTGAGCATGGTAACTCAAGCTGTCTAAAAACCAGACACCCTGGTCTGAGTTAGTATTTTAGTTTTTTTCTATTTTCAATGGAGAGACACAGGCCTGCAGACTCTTGACCTGCCTTAAGCACTTAGCTTAGTGGATCCTCTGTGTCTTCATTATTTAATGCTAGGTGAGATGAACCCCACCCTGAATGTCCAATGAAATATGCTGAAGCAGTTCAGTCGACTTCACTTTAAATAGTGTGGTTTTTTAAGAGTTCACCCAAAATGAGAGATATTGGATGTCAGCCAAGTCCCACACCACTTAATGACACCAGAGCATTCCTCAACTAAAGAAGTGTATGGTCTGGGGGAGTGAGTTTTTATTAACTAGCAAGAGTGCTCAATTGTATGGAGCCAAGCAGTAATGCATTTAAGGAATCCTAATAACAGAAACACTAGACAAACACGCATTCTTGCTAAAGCAAAATGATTTCTGATCTTAGTGGGAATTTTGGCTTAATTGCTGGTTGCAGGATCAGATGCATGGAATACTTGTGACATGAAGATGTATGAAAAAAGCAATTACCAGTGGTTCAGCACAGAGTGAAGTCCCACCACTAGAGTTGGTGCCTGAGCTGGCTGCCAGGGCCCCCTTTGCCGCCCTGGGATACCCAGAGCACGGCTGGAGCTGGCAGAGGGGCGAAATTCTCCAAGAGAGATGCACGGTGCTAAAAGCCTCGGTAAAAGCTGCTGTTGAGGAATAGGTATAGTAACAATTTCATGTCAGTCTAGCTGCCCTTGTACTCTGGGGCTGCTCTGCTTTGTCTGCTGGTGCAATAAAATGCTAATGCTATTTTGTAGCCAAGTCCTGAGGAGAGTTTCCAGATTACACCTTACTCTTGAATGTATTTCTGTTGTTTATCGCATCAAACCAGTTCAGTAGCAAATAGCAAAAGCTCATTTTATCAAGGACCGTGAATGAACATTAATTAAGGTTCAAGTCCACTCTGAAAATGTGCAGTGTTGTGCTGATTTTATAAGTGATCTGAGCGAGGAAAGGGGTTAAGCAAACTCTGGCTCGCAGCCACAACACACAGGAGAGGGGGGGGGAGTGCTGGTTGTGAGGGTCTTCTCCCAGATAACGGCGGAATCAAGAGTTTTGTCACACATTTCTTTCCATTTCTCCCTAAGGAGCAAGCCCCGATGAGGTCTCACGTGGCTGTCGTTTTATGCATAGCGAAGGTCACAATGAAGAGTAAAATACTAAAATCTAATCTGCTTTGCCAATGCAAAATAACCTCTTTCTGTACATAACCTCACACAGAGTTCAGCCACTCAGCTATAACAGGCTAAAGATTTCTTTCAAAGGCTTAATTCAGTTTTGGCGAGCTTGCTGTGAACTCCCAGAGAACAATGCGGGTGCCTCCCTGCCTTCCCTGAAAGGGATACCTCGCAAAGCTCTCTGGCGTGAGCTCTTTGATTTCAGATGCACTCTTACACACAACAGTCGGCTCAGATGCATCCTTTAAATTTGAATCACCTGGGGATTTGGCTGCCTTATAAACAATGCATGTTGCCACTTACCAGGCATTTACATACCAGAGAAGTCTAAGGAAAATTCTTCTTCCATGTGCTGTAAGCTTTCTCTTAGCAAGTAGGAGTATACACAAGGGCACATATTTTTCTAAATAGGATTTCTATTATAGATAAAATAGTATGTAATAGCCCAGCTATGTTTTGCTCTAAACAAGTACTCTAAAGTTCTTTGGCCCTTTTTGTACATGAGTGATCAAAAGCATTTGTTAATTGTTCTGTTAACTTCTCACCGCTTGGTGAGTCAATGGAGTTAGGCACCAAGGAGCATCTGAAAATCCAAGCTAGAGGTACGTCTCTTCAGCCACTCTGAAAATACTGTTTCAAACCTTTGCAGCTTTCTCTGAAGAATGTGTCAGTGTTAGTACAGAATACAGAAAAAAACATTAAGTTTTTTCATACACCACCCCCAGCCCTGTATATACTACTGATGCCAATGCTTGTCATTTTGGGATACATGGGATCATACATGGGATCAGCATCAAGGCCCGCATTACTTCCTGGGAAGCCAGGGTGACAAGGCAGAAATGACTGTAAAGATAGGAAAGTGGTGGTATAAATTGATTAAACCGCACTTCCTTACATTGGAAGTGTAGTTGGCAATGCCTCCTGATCTCCCTGCTCAAGATGCTACCAGGTGGGCTTTATCGCTGAATACCTTCCTTTATAGTGGCACTACTTTCAAGTACTTAGGATTGACAATTCTTTTCATACAAATTGTTACCATCAGTATCAAGCAATAAAGCATCTGGAAAAAGAAACATGTTTTTCAATTTAATTGGAAGTATCTAATGGATGGGGCTATCTAGAAAAAGGTCTTGTCAGGAAACAAACACTTATCTCCCTACAGCAAGTGCAGTTAATGGTTTGCTAATTCTTTATAAGAGGCATTAATCTTTTTGTGCTCCTTCCCCCCAAACAACTGGAAGAAATTAAGTTTCTTTTTAATTCCTCTGCAGCATCTTTACTACGTTATTCAATTCAGCTATAATAATAATAATACTTAGCGCATACATAGCATTTTACATCTTCATAGTGGCCTACAGCATCAACTAATGCATCCCAAAACATCCTGCACTTGAATTAAATAGGTACACTACTGCAGGTAAATATCTATTTCCTTTGCACCTTGTGTGTGTAATTTAAGATTACACAAACACAACAGAAATCACATTCCTGTTATATTTCTAGGACCAGACCCAGGTCCTAGGATTTCTTCCTATTCTGTTTACCTTCAGCTTTGTTTGATGTAACTTTCCCATCACATACTCCCGCCGAGGAAAAGAGCTCCTTTGGGATAAATTATGTGCAACACTCTTTTAGGAAACTTTTAACTGGAGGCAGTTCTCCAGCTTGGGAAAGGAGATAAGAGAGTTATTTTTACTCTTAAATTCCTTACGGGGAGAGGCACTCAGATATGAGTGTGACGAGGGCCATACAAGTACATAGAGTGAGAGAGAGTAAGAGAGAGGGAAAGAAGTGATTAATGCGGCTTGGCTACACTACTAGCTAGAAGATGAAACTGAACCAGCAAAGCCAACATTTCCACAGAAAGATTTCTTTCCAACTATGGTCACTTCCAAGTCAAAGATACCAGTGGCGCTATTAACCCTAGTTTCAAACATCTCTGACAACAGCCATCACCACCAGCTAGGAAGAACTCCTCTTCCTAAAGCGAATGACTAGAGATAACCAGTACCAGTTGCCCTTCCCAAGCTGCCCGGTATGCTCAAATCACCCCCAGGCTCCTCTCAGGTCTCGCTGGAAGTGGCCTATCTCTGGGGAACTCTGCCAGAAATCAGCTGAGTGGTGATGCAGCAACTGGGAAAGAGCTGGTCCTCGATGAAAAACAGGAGTCCCCACATGGTGGTGCAGCCAAGACCCCAGGGTGCCGCATCCTTTCCCCTCCTGCTCTGCAGAGCTGCTAAGAGCAAAGCTGCCAAGCCAGGCCCCTGCGCAGCCCTGGACTGCAACACATACAGCTCCACCGCCAGTGCCCACAGTGCTGGAAACTGCGGGACAAACAGGCATGTGCAAGTACAGACCTGGAAAGGTCATTTCTTCTTGGCTCTTGAGTTGACTCTGGAGCAGATGCACCGGCCACCACCAGCCGTCATGGTGTAGACCAAACAACTCTGAAATTAGTAGCAGAATAGTGGACATGAAGAGAGAGTCTTGTAGCTGATTTTGCTTTTGGTTATTTAAAGAAGACAGGAATGTCTAGAAAATTCAGGCAGCAAAGTCAGCTGTGTTTCTAGGAAGGTTATGTGTTTTTACGCTTTGGTTTTTTTTTGGCGGGGAGAGGGTGTATCTGTGAGACTGCAAATATAATAAGTAGATGTATCAAACTACAGCCTAAAAAACCCTGAAACATTTTCCACAGTGTGGACATTTCTCTTCAGGAGCTGTTTGTGACTCACTGTTCCTGTCAAGCAGGTTAATGTGCCTCTAAATTTCACCTGACAGAAAATGTATCACAGTGTCAGCTGCATTAGGGAATGACGAACACAGCCCGACGGTGGTACTGTCGGACACCTCGAGGTTGCTCTCAGCAAGCACAGGTGGAGGAAGTAACCTCCTCGGTTCCAACAAAATAAAAGGACATGGCCAGCTTAAGGACACACTAAGACAAGGTCAGCAATTTGTAAAAGCACTCATTAATCTCTCTAAAATAAGCCTCCCAGGTTCTTGGAGGGAGGGCATGTTGAGGTGGAATTTGTGTGACCTGTTTATAAGCAGAAAACCGACTTAAAAACAGTGTTTGGCCTCTGAACAACTTCTGCCGTTTTGAAATCACCTTCCACCAGCCCGTTGCCCAGGGCAGGCGCAGCCCGTGCCGCCACAGGGAGTTCGTTGGCTCCCACGAGTGGCTGGGACGTGCTGAAACGGGGCACGCTCTGCAGCACGGGTGGCCAGAGTGCTGCGAAGGCGCTCGTGTTGCTGTTGGCCAGGGGAGCTCCTAACAGCTTACCCTGCTTTTGGGATCCAGCCTCGTAGCTGTCTGCATTATGGATGTCCCAGTCTGCACGGGATTAGTTGGAGACGTCCCAGGGTATCTACAGACTGTTACCGCCTCTAAGTGAGAAGACCAATGCCTTTAGCTTTGGCCATACCAACTTCAGCTTTTGTATTGAAAGAGACAAGTTCACTCCCTGCACATATCCTAACTGGAATTAGGATGAAAACACAAAAATTGTGTGTATCTTTCTAGAACTGGGATTTCAAGCCACAAGATTTCTTGTTTTCTTACTTCTTGGCTGTTCTTGGCTGTTATGGCCAGGACCAGGTACAGAACGATGCCGTCTCTTGTGCTGATGGTCCCAGGGGCACTCTACATGAGTGACTGTGGAGCTGGAGTCATGGATCTGGAATGCAATCTGGGTGCAAAGAAGGGAGTATTCCAGCTCTTGCCTTCTCTGGCTGCTCTGGGAGTTGTTACAGCGCATTTTGTTTGAGTTAAGACTGATGCCGCTAGTTTCCACTGTGAGGTTTCTGTTGCCCTGCAGAGCTTGATTTACTTTCCTTGTTTTTTAAAATCCTTTTTAAAAAAGTCTGAAGAGTGAAAAAAAAAAATACTAAAGCAATTGCAGTTAGCTCTCATTTGTCTATCTATATATCTTTATCTATTCACTGATGTCTTTTTTACATAGATCTCAAAGAAATGGATGGTGGATGGAAGGCAATGAGTGAATACCTCCAGCCAGACTCTAAAAAGGTTTAGAGGTAAAAAAAAATCACGTATAAGAAAACTGGTTTTGATCTAATGACGAAGGTCTCAATCAAACAGAGCAGATAGTCTGGACAACCTGTCTGCACTGTGCTTGTTCTTCTTAATCCCTCCTGATGCAACACAGATGTCCAGCAGCTCAGCAGCACAAACCTCTGCCTGTGGTGCACCTCCCCAGATAAGCCGCCGTGGGAGCTCCGGTGAGTAACCCACTGGCTTCAGTCAGATTTGTGGTGACTCTATTCCATGAGTAATCTGCAAAGTCTTTGAAATCTCTGGCTTTTTGGATTCCTTCAGAGTCCCTTCCTTCACACTATAAATAAAGACAAACACTGTAAAAAAGTTTTACTGGAACAACGGTATCCATCTGCTGCTACATCTCCACAAACCCACATTTGATATGTTGAGATTAAGCACTTGGCCGGACAAGATAGCCAATGCATCAACAAACATAGCTGTAGCATAAATAAAACCCGTGTGCAAAGGCAGTTAATGAGAAACGGGCTTGTTTCTCAAAATCCCTGAAGTTCTCCCCAGAAGCCTGAGGGGCCTTTCTCTCTAGCTGCATTCCTCCTGACCCTAAAACTGCCTTGGCACCCAGCCTTTTCTTTCCCCCAAACAATCAGACTGGCTTAAAAAACCACAAAACAAACCAAAAGGTTGCATCCTTTTCAAACTCAGTTTGTTGGCTTGTTTGGTGGGTTTTTTTCCCCCGTGAAAATCAGAAATGTGTTTGTTGAAAAAAAAAGAAATTAAAAAATAGCCCTCAACTATTCAGGTAACCATTTGTTTCCACAGCTATGCTCTCATTAAGTCATCAGCTATCATAAGACCATGGATGAAAGATAAGAGCTGGCAATGTCGAGATGTCACATTAAATCACAGCCGGCAGGGGAAGGCTGGACAAGGCAGCTGCAAGCAAGTCCTTCGAGGGCCCCCACCCTGGGGTGAGTCAGCTTGCCGTTCGGGGTGCTGCGTTACGTGCTGGGGATCGACGGCACTGTGAAAGCGAGGGGAAGGACCTGCTGCAATCTCTGTCAGGCCCTGTGGCTCAAACCCGCTTCTCACCAACCTCCGCTGGGATGTTGCAGAGCAAGAGGAGAAATCCTGCCTTCTTGCAGACTACGTGCGACCGCCTTTCAGCAAAACTGCCTTGGCCCCATCTCCTGTGCGCATGGCAAGTGTGAAACAGGTTTAGAGACACACTCATCTGTCCAGAAAGGATGGGGATGATGCAGCAGGCAAGCTTGCTTATCTGTCACCCACGATGTTTCTGTCCTTTTGCCAGAGGACTACACTTCTTATGCAACATAACATGACAATAAAACATTTAAAGCCTTGGGGAAAAAAATAAATGCATTGGTGCTTGGAGCAGGTTTTAGTCCACAGGCCCTGAGGAAAAGATGCCTATTTTTATATCTGTGTCTCAGGTGGGAGAGCAAGCCACCGCTCCAAGACAAGCATGCCACCGAGGCCACTGCCTTCCCATCTGCACGTGGCGTACTCCACCCCGCTTGGAGCCATGGTGCTGCCTGCTATCTCTAACAGTGGATTTTCCCTCCTTGTGGTGGGGTAACTGCGTGTGGCTGCCGAGCACTGCTCATCACAACCCGCTTAAAGCCCACATTTGTGTGAGGCTTTCACTCTGCCCACTGAGCACAAAGGGTGGGGGGCTATGGAGGAGTCAGAGAGAAGCCACTTCACAGCATCTTTGGTGGCTGTTGGCTCGGGTGGATTTAGGTTACCATATATCATTGCCTCTCTAAAGCCCCTGGCTCACAATTTCTCACTTTGTTGTTTCTCAGGACACCGGTTTAACCCTCACTGGCATCACACTGCCCTCCACTCCAGACACCCTTTAGCACAGAGCCATGGGATGGAGTCTTCCATAGCAAGCTCTGCCTTCAGGCCATCAAAGTGTTAAACCTCCAATGTGCTCACAGGCTGGCTATGCCTTTCCGTCCCTGAGGGCAGGTTTGTGTTAAGGTCCAGAACCCACTCCCTCGGGCCACTCCAAAGGCCATTAAAGCTAGTGGAAAGGCATGTTGTAGGCAGTGACAGGATCAGGTGGGCAACAGCTTCATAATTGAAAGGACTTAAAAAATTCACGATCAGTTCGTCAGAGATGGCAACTCATTAGCAAGCAACTGATTTTTGAGATGCTGCCAGCCCAACCTTCAGAAAGCATCCCTAATTCCCAGTGTGTTTGGCACTCCTGAAATGAGTCCCAGGAGCATCGTAATGGTCAGCACCCAAAGGCATTTCAAGTTTGGAGTTTGTGGAACTCAGAGGTTGAACTCCTTCCCAAAACTTTGCCTCCAAAGGGTTGGTGGAAATACTTTGCTATGTACAAGTCAAATCTTTTTGCTGGAAGCCCTCGTGGTTACCCCTGCTGCTTTACTGAGCACATATTGTTACTATTTTTGAGAAACAGTGTCTCACTAAGTTCTTGCCCTAGTCTAAGAATAGGAGGTTTTCGGAGAAATGGCTTTATTGCAGAGTGGCCTTGATGCAAAAATGTAACTGTCCCTGCTCAAGACAGAGGGTTTCCAAGTTTGTTAAAAAATACATGCTTTTGACAATTTTATTGTAACTTATTGTGAGTGTGAAATAAAATAGGGGGATTTTTGTGGTTTGACTTGCATTTCTGCACTTATATATGGTAATTAAATGTAAAAAATGCCAATTAAAAACAAACTTTGGCAAGAGATTAATCAAAATATGTGCACTTGAATTTTTTAGGGGCTTGAGGGGGCATTTCTTTGACATTTGCTTTTTTAAAAAAATGCCTTAAAATATGACACTTTGAAAGCAGCTGCTTTGTGTGTTCACAAAGCATTTTCCGTATGCAGAGTTCGTGTCAGATGTACAAACGTGTACAAATGACCATAAACATTGGTAATAGGTTAAATAATTATTTGCACAGTGCCTTCTCAAGAGTGGTGGATCTCTGTTAGTGCTCAGTTTATAAGGAACAATTAAGGACAGAAGACGAACCTTACCAGTAAAAAATGCCCCTATCCAGTGCAGCATGCCAGGGAACGAACTAGTGTTGGTGTCATGAAAAAAGAACAAGCGATCTTATACAGGTGTCTGGATTTTCTGGCCTTTCTTACCTATTTATGTGAACGCTATTGGGTCTTGACCTGGTCACATAACTTTTCAGTATCTCACCTTCCTCATTTGCAGAGTGGGGATAATTGTCTCTTTAAGTCCAATATAACAAAGCAAAGTGCACCAGGAGTGCAGAAAATCATTATGGGAAAGGGTTGTTCATTGCAATACATAAAAATCGTCTGATTAGCTAGCGCTGTTGTGAATGATAGGAAGGCAAAGTGCTCAGACGGAGTGAGAACTAATCAAGTTTTTGTGTTATTGCAAAATATTGTTTAAAATTATCTGAAGGTTCAGATGTGCTGTTGCTAGAACGGTTGTGCCCAACCTGCTGTGCTTTGCTTCTGTCCTGTGGGCCTTTGCTCTCTCGGTAGGCAGCAGCCCCAGCTATGATCTGTCCCCGCTCCTGCCAGAAGGCTCTTTCCAGAGACGGACCCACACCTGCCTTGGGGACCACTCAGCTGCTGGGCCGTAACCGTTCCTCCTGCTAGAAGAAACGCAGCCTCTGAGAGCAAAACCATCTGCTCTGAGAAAACGCCTGCAGGAAAGCCAGGCAAGCGTGAGGTCTCACAGGGACTGGGAGCGTTAGCGTAATATACAGTCATCACTCGAGACAATTAAGAAATCTGCTCACAGGAGAAGCAACGGTAAACACAGTATTGTGTGCTACCCAGTGTTTATCATAGAGATTTTGAATTTAAAAGATAAATAAACAGGCAGGCTGTGAGCAGCAGTCAGGAAGCAGGCACAGAGCTGTGTCTGATCAGGAGAGAGGTCTGGTTTCATCAGGGACAAGGAGACCTGCCTTGCTTGTGCCAATGCGTTTATGCACTTTGTCGCCGAGATCCCTTCACTTCATGCCTTTGCTAGCCTGCAGAGCCCTTCCCCTGCTCGGTAGCCTGCCCGAATGTGGAGGCATTCTCAGTTCAGCTCCTTTTATCCCCAACTTTCTCTCTGCTCTGAACCTCATAGCTGAGCTATTCGCTTTCCAGTTTGCAGTGGTTTCTGGCCCCTGAGGCGGGGGTGCCTGGGTGCAGCTGTGAGCTGCTGTGCAGGCTGCGGGTGTCGGGGTGCCCTCCCTCTCCCTGCCCTGGGGGCTCGCGGCTCGCTGCTTCAGAGGGAGAGTACAGGGTGAGCTGGGTCTCTTTTCCAAACACTGAGCAGGTAAGCAGCCAAGTCTTCCCTCTGGTCACTTGGGGAATTTGTGACTGTGGAGGGGGTTTGCCTCTTTCTGCTGGCCATGGGCAGAGAGGTATAACTCTGTGTCCCTTTCCCAGTCGAGATCTGCATGACCCAAAATCGTTAAGTATAATCCCTCCAGCAGGCCCCAAATTCTCGAGTCACACACGTGTTGTGTTGCCATTTCTCCCAAGTTGGCAGAGGCCATGCCAGCGCTAGGAGGTGGCAGGCTGGTGGACGTGCCCTCCATCTCCGCTTCTCCTCATGTTTAGGACAAGCTGGGGTCTGGTGGCACAGACACAGCCTCAGCAAGCTAGCAGCAGCGAGCAGGGAAAAACTTATGCCTTCCCACCCAGCCCTGCCACCAAGATGTTCCCAGTCTGGACTGGTCTGCAACTGATGGTGAGGGAATCAACAAGATTGGTTCATTTCAGGAAAAAAATGGCAAATAACTAGATATCTGCTCTAGAATCATGCCTAGCAGTTTTGTATCAAATATCAATATTGATATAAAAATTAAATATCAAATATAATTAGCACAGTAGAATCTTCCAGTCACTGACTGCAGACCAGTGACCCCAGGCATCCCCAGGAATTAGGGTGAAAGGAGGAGGATAGGGGGAGGAAGAAAGAAAAATATTCTTTGTAAAATAAGATTCAGACATTCCCGTAATTAAAAGAGGAATACAACCTGAATATCCAATCACGGACATTAACACCCAGAGGAACACACTTATAAAGAAGATAATAAAAAAATAAAGATGTAATTACCCCTGAGCATTTTTGGCACGTGTCTTCATTGCATTAAAGCCCAGAGGATTTGGTGGAGAATTTTGTGGCAGTGCTTGCAAGGAATGTGTCGCAGTGCTGTAGAAGGATTTTTCCATTCAGTTCTCTGCCGCTCTGGTGGTGAGCACCAAAGAGGCACATTTTTTCCTAAATGTGTTTTTGGTTTGTTGGTTTTGGTGATGGCAGTGCTACAGGAGCAGTGCCTTTTCCAGGTGGCGTTCTGGAGGCTGCCTTTTCCTGGCTGAGCCATCAAAGGTCCCTCAGGAGACAGGAATTGTCATAACGAACTGGAGGGACCATCCATCTTGCCCAGGTCCCCATATCTGGCAGTCCCCTCCACGGACTGCTTAGGAAGGATACAGCAGTAATCCCGCGGAAGGCAATTACAAACTGCCCTGCTCCACATTTCATCTCTCTTTGAAAATTGCCATGGAAGGAGACTTCCCATCTTGTTCAGAATTCCCTTTTTCTTTATAACATTTACTTTCATCTTTTGGCAAAGAGTTTCACAGGCCATGAGCCCATTCTTTGGGAAAGCACTTTTGTTTTCCCTTTGTACTCGTCGGTTCATCACTCATGTGGGACCAGATGCTGAACTAGGAGAAATCAGTTTAAAGCTTGTCCAAACTAAAATGTTCTTTTAAAACTCACCCTTTCAGGTCTTGTCAGCAGCTCCAGGCGTCACCAGAGCATATTGAAAAGCAATTTGTGACATCTGCGTTCAGCAATTTAAGTCTGGGTCTTGCCACAAACAGCTTAAACTGGAAGAGCATTGAAAGGTTAAAAGGACAAAGCTGCACAGAGCAAGTTCTCCCCAGGGATCCAATATTAGTTGGTCGCATGGTCCTGGAGGTAGAGGGAGGTTAAGGAACAATTGCAGACATACCACTGAGCGTGGCTGAGCAAGTCACTCTCCCGCTGCGATCCTAACGGGGCAAGGAAGAAGCTGAATCTTGAGAAAGACCAGCACTTCATCTTAGCTGGGCATCTTCACCTTTCCTGAGCAACTTAATTGACTTTCCTTGTAAATGAGCGCGTGGTGAGGACAGTGCAAGTGCATGGAGGGGCGAACCGACAGCTAAGCACAGAGGGTCGAGCTCCCATCCCAGTTGTGTTGAAAAACACTACTGCCATTCACATCACTGGATGCTAGGGGCATATTTCAGGATTTGGCCCCAAATAGCCATGCAGAAAATGAGAAGTGGGAGGCAGCACCCGCGCAGTGGTGGAGAGGAGCTCTCTCCCCTAGCCCCTGCCTTCCTCGCGCACCAGGCGTGCTTCCCTCGAGTCCCAGACGCAGCCCTTTGGGTGCGGGGCCAGGGCTACACCGGCTGCCCACCAGCCTTGTCCTCCTGACTGACACGTGCTGCATGGAGCTCGGCGCTCCCCTCCGAGCCCCCCACCCTGGCCTACACAGGTCCTCCATCCCATCCCATCCCATCCCATCCCATCCCATCCCATCCCACTCGGTCCCTGACAACCTGCAGTCTCAGCAGTGCTCCCTGCAGGGGACCGGGGCCCAGGGGGGAAGGCAGGGACCCCTTCGCTGGCGGGATGCGCCTGGAGGGGGGAAGGAAGCGTTCCCAACGGTGGGATGGTGATGGGAAACTTCATGACTGCCATTCCCTGCACAGAGGGGCAAGGGAAATCAGACACAGTTGTTTTTGGTTTTTTCCTCTTTCCCGTTGTACTGCCACTGCTGAGCAGTTTAAATAGTTAAGTGGTTTTTAAAGTGGATTTTACAGACTATGATCGGGCTATGATCTTAATGTATAACATTTAACAAAACTATGTCAGTTAAAATTCTGTTGCTATAATTCCAAACGGAAATATTTTTCTACATTGTTTGAAATCAAAGCCAGCTCTTTTCTCTGGCATACAGGAACTAGAAAAGCAGGAAAGAAAACAACTCTGTCTTAACTGTCCAAGCTAAAAAAAGCCCACTCAACACTCGTAAAGTAAAAGAAAAAAACATCATCAATCAGAGTAAGAGAGATTTGATTTTAAAAGCTTGTCTGTGTCATTTGTAATACAGGTAGATAATTCACTTAAATATATGAGTGTAAGTCTCATTATTTCCACCCATACAATTGAAAACAGTTTGATCCCTACTGTGTTACATGTAACCATGTTACATACACAGGTTACATATAACCACATGACAACAAACAGAAAACAAATTAAAGGAAACTTGGCACGGACTTGGAGTTTTCCTTCTGAGAGGTGAATTGTTATTGCCCCTGCAAAACCTGATTTCATGCCATGCGTGCTAAAATCATCACTTGCTTACTAGTAGGTATAGTTGGGAGATGAAAACAAAGAGCACAGGGTAATATCAATAAAAGAAAAGTCCTTGTCCACCAACTGCCTGCAGAGACCAGCAAGAAGATCCCTGGACAAGAGACAGCAAGGCGTGCAGCACTACTTCAGATTTCTTCTCTTTCCAGATATAATTTGCTCCACATGCTGTTTACCCAGTGATTTTTCCAAACCACGTCTTGGCTAGAAGGCAGGTGATGACAGGTCATGGGAGAAGCAGAAGAATTTTGCAGCTTGTCTTGGCTGTACCGAATATGCCCTCATGCTTGGAACAAATCAAACCCTTCGTGCCATTAACAAACCGTGGCAAGTCCAGTGAGCCTTTCCTGCTTGGCAGGGACTGGAAAGATGCACCAGTATGGTAAACAACAGAGAGTTACAGGATGAGTTCAGTGCATTGACACTCACAGTGGAGAAAACAAGGTACGGGCTGGCTTTCCAAGGACAGATATGCAAGTGTACATTACTCTGGATGGGTGGCAGGGGATAGGGAGAGATCATTCTCCGTGACCAGTATGTGTCATGCATCTTCCTTTACTACCTGCTTGGGAGCTGCCCTTGAAGCAACAACAGTGCCCTCATAGTTCTCCAGTTTTCAAAATCACCCACAAAATTCTCCAGAAAATTCCTTGTCCTACAAGCCACCGGGGTGTCACTTGCTAAAGATACAGTACTCTGGGAAGTAGCTTGCGCAGTTGACAAGTATGGCAGCGTTTACCTATTTCATTGTGGAAGTTTCACAATTGCGCTAGGTATCAAAGCTTCACAGTCAGTAACTTCTAACTAACATCGCCATGTAAATGCATAAATTATAGCCCATGCTGCACAAACCAAATCTTTAATAAATAGACATGAGGAAAACTCCCTCTTTTGCAAGTTGTCCTTACTCTGGAACACGCAAAGGGAAGGAACCATACACTTCTGTCTCCATCTGCTCCCTTGGAGAGTAGAAGAGCTATGAGCTTCCTCGGTAATATCTTCTCTGCTTCTCCGGGCACCACTGAGGGAAAGCCCAAGATTTCACGTCCAGGGTGTGAGCAGCGGAGCTGAAAGGCTAAGAAAGTAGGGA
>NW_009192753.1:31501-32003 GCF_000690835.1 Fulmarus glacialis
AGAAACATGACAGCTGGAGGCAGCGTGGCTCCAGTGCCCGTGTCTCTGTCCCTGCATGCACACAGAGCATCCAGAAAGGGCAGTGCAAGCAAGGGGACTGAGCCTGAGCATGGACTCAACAGCAGCTGAATAAATGCACAAGGATTTGCGTCAGTGTGTTATTTTTGCTGTTGGACCCTGCTGAATTTATTTGACCTGGAGGTCACGAATCATCTCCCCAGCTGGGAACAGAACAGCAATGCCTGGTGTGTTCTGTATAGAAGTCTGAGCTACAATGGCCGAGAGAAAGAGGAATTTGGTGAGATGTATTTACGTGTCTGTGTCTGTTGTGGTTTAACACCAGCCGGCAACTAAGCACCACACAGCTGCTCTCTCACAACCCCCTGGTCAGATGGGGGGGAGAATGACAAGGGTAAAAGTGAGAAAACTTGTGGGTTGAGATAAAGTCGGTTTAACAGGTAAAGCAAAAGCTGTGTACACAAGCAAAGCAAACCAAGGAATT
>NW_009192753.1:33448-33954 GCF_000690835.1 Fulmarus glacialis
AGGAGAGGTGGTGTGTTGCATGGAGTTACTGGGCACCAAAGCCAGCTCAGGTCGGGTCACTGCTGCACTTGCACTGCTTCTTGTAAGACTTGTCCTCCACTGGTTCCGGTGGTTCCTGCTATAGTAATTCCTATAACATGCAACTCAAATCATGGGTTACAACAATTTAAAGGTATTGCTATTACAATCTCCAGCCCTGGTCCCTTTGGACTAGATCATCAGGTTTAACATTGCAGTGAACTCCTCCCCTTGCCCCTGCTCCGGCTTGGACTTATCCACAGACTGCCGTGCTTTAGGGTTGTACCTGCTCCAGGTGGAACCTTATCTATGAGCCACAGTCTCTTTAAAAGTAAACCTGCTCCAACATGGCCTTACCCATGGCTGCAGCCCCTCCAGGAGTGTACCTGCTTTCTTGTGGGCTTATCCATGGCCACATGCTTTGAGATGCTCCAGCATGACCTCATACACAGCCACTGATGCTTCAAGGTGTACCTGCTGCAGCATGG
>NW_009192753.1:34455-72140 GCF_000690835.1 Fulmarus glacialis
AATGAATGCTTATAACAAATTTGTTTTAACCCGTTCGGGTCAGATGTGTCGTTATCTCAACCTTTCGACCCTCACGTTGGGCACCAAAAAGGACTGTCATGGTTTAACCCCAGCCGGCAACTAAGCCCCACACAGCTACTCGCTCACTTCCCCATGGTGAGGGGTGGGTGGGATGGGGAGATGGGGGAGACAATCAGAAGAGTAAAACTGAGAAAACTTGTGGGTTGAGATAAAGTCAGTCTAATAGGTAAAGTAAAAGCTGCGCATGCAAGCAAAGCAAACCAAGGAATTCATTCACTGCTTCCCATCGGCAGGCACGGGGTCAGCCATCTCCAGGCAAGCAGGGCTCCATCACGCATAGCGGTTACTTGGGAAGACAAGCGCCATCACTCTGAATGTTCCCCCCTTCCTTCTTCTCGCATGATGTCATATGGTATGGAATAGCCCATTGGCCAGCTGGGGTCAGCTGTCCCGGCTGGGTCCCCTCCCAACTTCTTGTGCACCCCCAGCCTCCTCGCTGGTGGGGTGGGGTGAGAAGCAGAAAAGGCCTTGGCTCTGTGTAAGTACTGCTCAGCAGTAACGAAAACATCCCTGAGTTATCAACACTGTTTCCAGCATGAATCCAGAACACAGCCCCATAGTAGCTTCTACGAAGAAAATTAACTCTATCCCAGCCAAAACCAGCACAGTGCCAAAAGATCAAGTCTAGAAAATCCCTGGATTGTTATACTAGTGTGACATGTCTCTGTAGCTAAAGATGAACAGAGACAGAGATGAAAAAATGCCTGTTGTGCCATGCAGTTCATTTAATTAATCTCCATGACAATGTATGTCCATTTTCTGTAACTTACTTCCTAGTTTTTGGCTATTCTTTTAGTGTCCCAAGAAATGAAACTTCCCTTCTTCCCATGAGAAGTTACTCCACAGACCTTGTTGCCTGGACTACTTTTTTTTTTTTTTTTTTTTGGAAGCTCAGCCAAAATTTTAAACTTCCTGATTTCATCTCAGTGTTAATATACACATCATTCTTAATCTCACTTAATGCCTGAATCTTTCAAAAATCTGCATATAATTAGCTCTTTACTAATGTAGTTCTTTTAATTAGCTTTTTCAGTGACAGAATTATTTTGTGCTGCCTAAATTTTGGCAGTTTTTGCCTAGTAATACACTGCAACAGTTCCTTAAACCCCAGCCACCAGCTACTCTGTGGGTTTGTTCCCCATGGCAAGTCAGTGTCTGTGATTGCCTCTTAGCTGGCTAGAGAGTCTAGAATATCTTAGATTTCATTGGAGTTCATCAGGATCTACTTTTAGGGAAAACTAAAATAATCTAGCGCTTCAAAGGTGTTGGAATCCGGCCATTTATTGATATGAATATTCTACTCAGCTACACCCCCTTGCCCAGCTACTTGAAATGCACATTTCCCTTCCTGAGTCAAAAGCTGTGAGTACGTCGGAGATTGTCCAAAGGAGTGAGCTAACGCAATTCTGTATGCCCACATTACCTGAACTTAGCACAGCCTTAACTCCCAGTCTTCGTCTTTCAGTTTATTTCCCCGGTAGGACTTACCAATGCACTGAAATCCAGATGCAGTCATCCAGAATCCAGCTGTGCCGCTTCTGGGAATAATTCATAAAAAAATGTTTCTAGTCTAAAACCTGGAAAAATTCCTGCTTTCTTCAAGATTGTCTTCTTATCAGGTTATGATTGGCAGTTTGGAGTCGGCATATCAGTATTTCCTTGCACATGCCAGCAACAAAGGGAAAGTACACGCTCTTGTCTCCAAATAAGAGGCATTTTCCATATGTGTGCTCTCCACTCTGTCCTGCCTAATGACTATACATTAAGATATTATGCGGGAAAGGTTGCAACATTTTGTAGCATATGTTTGCGCAAGTGAGAAGGATGTCTCACACCTGCTTCTTGGATTTGGGACATTATTCCTTGTAATTCTCTTAGAGCCTGGCTGGCTTGCGGTGCTGCAGGCTTTGAATGGCAAGCCAGGGCAGCAAAGCAAGCCTTTCCCTGCTTGGGGTGGCAAGCTATGCGAAAGCCTGCAGTCCCTTTCCCGGTCTTGTGCTCACGGGGAAGGGGTGCTCTGTGAGAAGTAACGGCCAGCCCCCTTCCAAACAACGCTGCTAAACCACTTCCAAAGGAAGCTTACGAGTATTCGCATGGCAAAAAGCTTACGACTTATTTTCTCATTCAAAATTCGGAGAGCTGGTCTGAAATAGAGACTGTTTTCCTTTAAATAAAATAAGCACTGCTGGAGCAGGATTACATCTGTCACAGATAAAAATGCTCTATTTATGCCTTATTGTAATCCATTCACTGGTTTATGGTCCTCGCGTCCTTCAGGGAGTGTCGGAAACCCACACAGCGTTCCCGAGTGCTACATTTTGCATTCAGATCTCCGATTCTGTTGACAGATGTGTACAATCACACACAGCAGTCAGACAACTCCCTCTTGACTCTGTATCGAAGGAAGATCGAGAGGGCAAATTATTTCAGCTGAGGTCAGCATTAACTTAAGCTCAAAATAACTCCCTCCAGATCCACCTGTTTCAGACAGAAGCATGTGAGTAAGCGGTGGTCTTCGGTGAATTCCAGCCACTTCCCTATTTCACATCCCATTTTGGGGCTCTGCCATCACAGATGACAGTAGACAGTAGACAACACACATGTACTCAATTAAACAAAAAAGGCTGCAATCAGTCTGATAAATAAAAAAAAAAAAACCAAAACCTCACTCTGCAAGTGTAATGTAACAGGTTAGTAAACATATATTTCTCATTTTATATATAAGCATTGAATATAATACAGGCATGTTCCTGAGTGCTTTGGGCAAAATATTGTCAATTTATTGAGAATGGTCCATTAAAAAAAGAGACTGATGACTGAACTCATGTTAAATTAAACAAAAGTTTTTGAGAGGATATCCTTTAAACAAGAGAGTTTCCAGTTTCTCTCACAGTTTCAATTGCTGAGAGTATCAGCTTCCTTCTTCCCTGTCTTTCTATATCAAAAAATAACTTCTTTCATTCCTTATAATGGGCCATTCCTAATAAAGCTGAGTGGTTCCAAGGAAATGCAGTGAGTCACTGACCCTTGTTCCTTGTTGCCTAGCGGTCTGAATCCACCCGTCCTTCAGGGCAGGGACTTTTTTTCTTTGACCATGTTCCACTCAACCTAGGTCGGAGGGCTCCTGTCCTCACTGGACCCTGCTGAAGATGTTGGGGAACATCTGGAAACAGAATCTGGTTCTTGTTGGTCCTAATTATTGATACTGGTGTGTACTGGCTAGTGTCTCCCAAGCCCTTTGGAGCTACTTCTCAGGTAAAGTCACCTGGAGTTTAAGCAGAGGTTCTCAGAAGGGCTTGGGAGGCAAAACCAGGGCCCTGCTCTTGAAACCGTCATCATTCTTGAAATAACCCTCAAGTAGCGTAAATCTGTTCTCCTTTATATCCACTTAAACTAAAGGTTAAACTCTCAAGAAGTGGCAGATTTTCCCAGAGTAACCACAAAGCTTCTTATAGCTGGAGGCCAAAGCTGAGGGGAGGTACCATCATGTTAACCTCAGGCAGCTTTGATATTTTTGTTGGCTGTGTCCTCAGAAAATAATGGTATTAGCAGCTCTGACTAAAATACAGAGAGCTGTGGCTCCCTCACAGCAGGTAAACAATCTGTGCAGTTGGGCACAAATGCTGATAACAAGGCCTCCTTCCAATTAGGAAGCAACAAAACAAACTGCATCAGCAAAAATTCCTGTGAGGATATTCCTTAAGGCTTCTTTGTGCTCTTTAGAAAACACAAAGATTTTCACCACGCAACACCCCCAAATTCATCAGCTGCCCACAGGAATACTTAAGCACTGCTTCTTTGTGAAACTGCACAGAAAAGGTTGCCTGGTGCTGTTGCAGCTAAACCTTGGGGTCAGAGCCAGAGGGACACATTTACACAGGGGAAGCACAGACGGACATGCACAGACACAGAACTACAGCCTCTCTGGGCAAGGGGAGTTTGCTAGGGTAAGCTGAAACCTCTGTGTAGACATTTTAATTTTCAGAAAGCTGCTTGAATGGAATGTACTTGAAAAACAGATGTGTTTTGAGAGCAGCCACAACAAATATCAAATGTGGGTGACATGTGGGTCTGAGACTGCACCATCAGAAACATCCCGTCCTTGGTCCCCTTCTGTCTCAATGTGGAGGGCTGGCTTCTAATGCTGCAGAAAGACAGGAGTGCTCCTAGAGATATGCAGAACACAAATTTTGCAGATCATTTTTCATTAGTGTCTACACAGTTCCCTAGCACAGACAATTACATTGTCTGACTGACTCAGCCATTTATTATATTGTCAGAGCTGCTTGGCCCACATGTGAGCCTCCCTGGTGATGGTGCGTCCTGTGGGTCCATGATCTCCATCTTCTCCCAGGTTCAATTCACAGTCATTGGCAGCACATCTATGCAGCGCACATGCAAAGCAACTGGATTTCAACCTTTAGTGGAGTGGTGAGGAAGGAATGAAGGGAACCAAGGAGGGACTAAGACCATGAAGTATTGGACTCATGATGAAACAGTCATTGACTGTATTTGAGGTTTATTCCTGACCTCTGGAAGGTCATCTGTGAATGACATTGATGACTCTTGGAAGAATTACTGAGGAAAAATTTCTTGAGGTAAGATGGGGTTCAGGGGATAAAACACAGCACCAAACAAAGGCAAAAAAAAAGACTAAAGAGAAGAGTTTATAAGATGACACATTACTTGATGTCAGCATTGGTTACACTGGAAAAATCTCTTTTTTTTACAAGTGCAGGCATGGCCACTTTTTTCGTATTGCCTGAAGGGGTGTTCCCACTGCTCACCTGGATGCAAAGGGCAGTGCCAGAAGAAGAACAGCTCTTTCTGGGGCCAAGGGCACCCAGAGGGGCTGGGGTGAGAGCAGGAGAGCGGCCACAGTGCAGCCACCTGGCAAAATGATCTCCCACTCCCTTGGTGCAGTCCATCTAGAGACTTCCAGACCAGAGATTTAGTGGTGGACTAGGAAGAAGTGGTTTTCCCATCAAAGGGTAGCGGCACTGCCTCTGGAGTTCAGTGGCAGGGAATGGAGTTTGCCAAAAGCAGTTTTTAACTGCCAGTTTGGCTGTGATCTTGACAGCCATTTCTATCAAACCGGGCTGATTCATCTCCAGCACAGCTCTGTCTAGGCAAGAGACGTAAGATTTATAACAACCTCTTGGAACTGTTTTGTGAGTGCTTTGTAAACGGCTCCTTTGATTTGCACATAACCTTCTTCAGTGGAGATACTGTGCATCGTTCAAGTGATGTAGCTGTCTGTGAACTGGGTAAATATGAGCTAATCTCCTTTCTGGTGGCAAAGGCCTTTACTGCAGCTCACAGTAGGAATGGTCCCTTCAATTACAGTAACGATTCATGATTATGCTGAAAGTTGATAGCTCAGCATGCCTGTGTCTATGCCAAAAACCTGCATGGGATATCTGGACAGTAGCCCAGGTGGGGGAAGGAAAACTACAGTTGGTCTGGCTAAGACACCCAGCCGAGTCCCCAGAATTAGTTGCAACCAAGACGGCACAGTAAGGTAGTTCAGGATGAATACTTGTGTTTAGATATGGGTATGAGGCTTAGACACCTCTGCCATGTTCAAATGACTATCTCACAATGTTGAAGAGGGCTGGACTGAATGGGAACTGTTCTGTATCAGCAAGATCTGCCCTTATGCAAACAGTGTGGCCATGTTTTTTTTCCAGAGTAATTAGCAGGTTCATAACCTTTAACAGTGAAGCAGCAAGCAGAAAGAGAGTTCATGTGTATTTTCTGCAGGAAGTTTGCCCTCCTGGAGGAGGACCCACTTGTAAGTGTGGAGCCCTTAAATGTTCAATATTTTTTAGGGATGAGATTAAAGTTTCTTTTAAACATGGGGTTTTTCACCAACATCACCTGAGAATCCACCCTGTGCATATTCAGTGGTTGAAGCTTGGGTTTTCCCATGTGTGGATAGGTATAGGATGGGGAGATAGCTGCAGTTTATCTCAAGGGCAGTATTTATGGGGTGCAATGGTAACATAAGAGGCCTTCAAAGGTGTTACACAACTAGTAAGAATTATTTTAATGGTCACTTTCCTGAGGAATTCTTAAAGCTAATGAAAAGGTAATAGTATGAAAACAGCAAATGAAGTAGGTGGTGTCAAGCGGTGGACAGCTGAGAAGTGTTTGTTAAAGAGAAGACAGAATGCAGTCAGATATATGTCTGAGGTGTGAGGTGTGACTGCTGAAAACCCCACTGGTCTTCGCAGGTTTTATGGAAGTGGGCTGTTGTAGAAAGTGAAATACTAGAGACATTTCTAAGGGCACAAACAAAGTCAAGGGCAAAGTTAAAAAAAAACCAAATCAGATTGTCTGATCTTCACCAAAGCAGCAGGGTACAAGAGCAATCCCTGGATGGAAAGCTCCAAGAGAGTAACAGCATGTGGAAGGACAAGGAAACAAAAGGGTGCACGTCCAGAGCCTACAGCAAGAAGTGTTAGCCTGCTGCAAGAAAGGAAAGAATCAAAATCTATAAAAGGCTTTATTGAATAGGATGAAACAGATGCACCATCAGGAGTTAATAATAAAGGATTGTTGCAAACACATTTCGTACTGTAGAGGATCTCCGCAATTTCTTTTGATTAAAAAAAAGCTTTTAGGTGGAGCAGTCCAGAATATTTCTGTTGAAAAATACTCAGTCATAAAAATATTGTTTTAACAAAAGCATTTAGATTTGTGTGTGTGTGTGTGCATGTGCATGCCTGTGCGTATTGGACTGACATGGATGAAATTCTCCAGGAAACAAATCATAGGTTTGGAGCTGATCTACTTTTCAACAGTAGTGCTCATTTTACAGACTTTTATTACTTTTCAAGGATTCTTCTCGTACAAGCAGATCAATTGTAACAGTTCTGCACTTTTGAAGAGGTGTTCTCATATGTTATAAGGATTGTTTATGTCCTACTGAAGATTTTTTGTGATTCTTTTTTGCTTTTATTGAGAATATTAAAAGAAAAGCATACAAGAGTTAAAAACTGACTGTTTTGATTTTCACACAGATCTTTGTACCTGGAAGCTGCCAGAGATATGTTTGTTATGAAAGAAAAGAGGAAGTACCTTGTGTATTGCCCTCGGAAATTTCCACTGATACATACGCAGCTATTTCTAATTGCAAACGCTGCAGCCGTGCAGTGGAAACGTCAGTCCTCTCTTTCTTTTTCACCAGAATAATGGCAAGTGGATGACATGACTGAAATACATCAGTGAGAGTCTTGCTATAACCATGGTAGTAGAAGGACATGGGTAAGACAAGGCATTTGTTTAGGGTTGCCTTCACAAATAAGCACCCCTGTTTTGTGTTCATGTCTTCCCCTGAGCTTTTTTCTGAGAGCCACCCTGCCACAGCGAAGGGACATTTAGGAGTGGTGGGAGCTGGGTACCTCACTACTCTCTGTAACTCTGAGACTTTCCCCCACAGGCTGTCTTTTATTAGACTAAATGGCATGGCTGGAAAAGATTAGACAAGGTTTCTAGCACATAGCACCTTTGCTAGGTCTGAAACGCAGCAGCTGACTTCAGAGCTAAAAGCAAACCAAAACCAGTTGCTCAGAATTTGGTCCCTCTGTGTACATTGCTCCCTTATCATAACATTGCTTTCAGTCAGTTCCTCTAGCCGAAGTCAGCCGGTATGATACTGAAGCCTGAAATATTTGCCTGAAAGGGTCTGTTCAAGGGCAGCATCTGGGAGAGGACAGGAGCAATAAACAGGCCAAATTCACTGCTCAGGGAAGTGGGCAAAACTTAATTGGTGCTTATGGTGAGCTCAGCTATGGGCACAACATTGGGAAGGAGAGAGCAAACAACTAAGTGTATAAGTACTTAGGCAGGCATTACACATAATTCACTCCATTTATATATGTTTTAAAGGGGACACCCCTATGGCAAATAAAATGATGACACGGTGTCTGTTACCGTGGGACTGTTTCCTCGGGATGCTTCCCTTGACTAACAACAGGGCCAGGATGCCTCAGCAGCCCACCGCTCTGCTTCTGTAAAAGCAAACCCCCAGACCCTCACAGAATCCTCAAGCCTTCCTATTTCTTAAGGGGTTCCTGGCCCTTTAGTTTTCCCCACACTTCCCCAATTAAAATGTTCCGGCCCTGGACGTGGGAAGCTGTGCACAGCTGCGCGCCCGGCTTTCCAGTCTGCCGCCGTGACAGCTGGAGCTGCTGGCCAAAACCTTGGAAACAGATTTTTAATTTAGATTTTTGGCCAAGCTGTGGCCTGTTTTAAGCCTTTAAAAACACTCTGGATCTCATGCAGATCTCCATTGCCTTGAAGTAAACCGGTGGCAGCAACACAACTGAGCTTCCCAGCGGCAGCCCTGGGTAAAACTGGGGGAGAGGGGATAAGCATCCTGCCCATTGTTTTACTGTTTGCACAGAGGATAGAGTAGCTTCAAGTTTTGTTCCAGATTCTCAGGAGAGGCAGACCCTCTGCTGTTTTGTCAGTTTAATGGGAATTTAATGTATCTTTTTCTTCTCTCCAGATGTGTTAACAGATACACAGATCTGCAGCTTTATAGCCAAATCCCTGAATGAATGTGCAAAGAAGATAAGGGCGCAAAGAGCTTTCCCTTGTCCTCTCTGGAACATGTCACAGGCTGTCCCAACCCCCAGGGTGTCCCTGCTACCTACCCTGCTGCCCCGCAGGACCTCATGGCCGGGCTGGGGAGGGAGCACCCCCACACACCAGCTGAGTCCTGGCAAAGGGGCAGGCTCCCTTTTCCAGAGGTCTGTGAGCAGTCCTGTTGTAGGGCATCACGGCACCGCTATCAGCTCTCTCCCAGCAATCCCTGGCATTTTGCACAAAGTAAGGTCCTCCCAGCCCAGCGCTCTGCGTCTGGCAGGGTAAGAGGAGGCAGTGGGCAGGGGAACCAAAGGTCACGACAAGTATTTCCCAGTCAGGAATATATTCGGTTGGGAAACAAGAAGGTTTTTATGAAATCAGAGCAGTGAAATTCTGTGGTGGACTTTTAAAAATAGGAAGGCCAAAGATTGAGCTGGTTTAGAATGTAGTTTAGGAGGTGACTGGGCTTACATGGTGTAGTGACCTGCGAGGAGGGGGACCCGGGTAGCTGGGCTGCAGCAGCCCTTGGCCGCCCCGTGCCCGGGTGAGCCAGCCTCTCTAGGGCGGATGGTGCAGCCGTCTCATCCTTCGCCAGGGACAGGGACAGGCCAGGTCACACTGCCACGGCATAACAGGGCTCTTCTGACAGAAGCAGTCTCTTCACAGGAGGAAAAGCACTTTGCCTCATCTTTTGCACAGGGCAAGCAGAGGCATCAAACATTACTTTCCTCCATTGTCAGTGAGTGGGGTTAGAATTTAGATCAGAGACCTAAGGAAGATGGTCTGAACATGAACTCTGCTCCTCTCCTTACCAGTGCAAGCTTTAGAGATGAAACTTGCCTCAGCTCAAACAAGTTCTTGGTACTTAGCTGCTCTGTGCCTTAGTTCTCTGCAAATGAAATCCTGCGACGATGACTGTGTCGAAGGCCTAAGAGAGATATGAAGCATCTCTCCTTTGCTCTGGATGGCACTACTAATTGAGCTCATTTATGCAGCAAATATACTGTTTTGTTTAACAGTCTACAGTTGGGCTGAGGTCTTTGGTGCCAGGCAGGTTAAAATGCATGCAGCATTGCTCATTTTCAGTTACTATTCCTTTCCTTTGCTGTTAAAAAGGGAGCATAGATCTATAGTTCAAATATAGAGGTGCCTGGTGACTGGGCTATTCTCTGCCATCAGGCATGGCTGTGGAGGCTGAGGCATTGCTATACTCGGTACATGATTTTCGCTGTGCACAATGATTGAATGAAGATCGTGAATGAATTTGCTGCGGCAGTTTTATAAATGCCTCCTCAAACCTAACACTTGCTAAGATTGTTGCGGCAGTTTTATAAATCCCTCCTCAAACCTAACACTTGCTAAGATTGTGTTCTTCTCCGTTGGACTTTCTTACAGTTGTGTCTTGATGTTAGTATATTATGTCACCCATCACTACAGGGGAAATGACAACAGCCAATTTACGTACGTTGGAATGAGATAGGCTAGTTATAAGGTGTCCACTGTGATTCAGCATTTGCTGAAGTGTTAGCACATTTCTTTTCAGCTGACAGTGCTTGCTGTAACTGGAAGTCTAATTGGAGTAAGAGACTTGCACAAATCTGCTGTCCTATAAAATTTGATTTTGAAATCAATGTGCAGTACAGTCAGCTCCACTGATGCTCTGATTTCTTTTTTCATCAATATTTTTCTTTTCAATAGTGTGCTGTTTCATGTGTAATCAAAATTCACACAGAAAAAAAATCCAGGGGACGCGAGTGAGACAATACAACTGCACAGCAGCCTGGAAAGTAAGTAAA
Organism: Fulmarus glacialis; assembly: GCF_000690835.1. Taxonomy (NCBI): domain Eukaryota; kingdom Metazoa; phylum Chordata; class Aves; order Procellariiformes; family Procellariidae; genus Fulmarus; species Fulmarus glacialis. The sequence continues at coordinate 44,928 of NW_009192753.1, forward strand.
GCAGACGTCTCCTGATCCCCTGACCTAGCAACTTTCCCAGTAATGAAGAAATGTGTAATAAAAGCTTTTGAGAGGAGTCAAGACTCGTGTGCTGCAGGCAGCCTTGGTTAGGATGAGATTAACACAAATTTTCATGTAGCTTCTCCTCACCAGACCAAAGCACTGCCTGACCATGCAGGGTAAGATTTCTGCTCACTGACAGCCACTTGCCCACTCCATCCCTGGGGGGGGTGGCCTGTGGCCTTTCTCCTGTGGAGCTGCCTCTGGTCTGTTTTGGGATTTGGTTGGAGGAGTGAAAATGATGGGGCCTCAGGGTGGACTTTGGGAAAGGGACAGAGGGTGATTGAAATGGACCAGAAACTAGAAGCCGATGGTCAAGGGGAAGGAAGAAGAAAGGCAGTGTTGCAGGTTTGGAAGTCAGAGTGAAGTCATCAAGGGATATACAACACAAACTGATAGCTAGCAATAAATTCAGGAGCCCAAACAGTATGGTGATTTTTAGCCAATAATTTTCAATGAAAATAAATACGGCATCCTTCCAAGAGGACAGCTATAATCAGGGAGGAAGTCATTTCACAAACAAACATGAACAAAGATCAGCTCTTCAGGCTAGAAATGAGGAGCACGGTCCCTTCCAACCTTGAGATAACCTTGGGATAAGGTCCAGACTGGGAGGGAAACAGCAGAAGTCGATGTGACTTGGCACTGGCCATCGCTGAGGGAATGTGGTATGTCAGACTCATTTCTAAAAATCCTGTCTCTGTCTGTCTCAATTACCAAGGACTGAAGCGCGGGCAGTTCTTGTGCAGACTGCACAGGATGGGGCATGGGCACACAGTGGCTTCCCAAACCTGTTCTTTGGCCTTGCCAGGGTCCGTCCCCTCAAGTAAAGACCACTTGTCCCTTCTTTCTCCAAGGCATAAATCTTTTCAGAAAGAGATGGGAAATAGGCCAAGGTTCAGTTGGTCTTAATCTTTTCCCGTCTGCCTCCACCTTATGATCCAGGCCTCAGGAAGGGATGTAGCCCCAGTCTCCATCATACAGCCCACAGCCAGGTCATGCGGCAGGCGGTGCAGATACTGCACAGACACTGGTCGGTAGTGGTGGTGGGGGATAAACTCCTACAGCACCCCGGAATATCTGTGTCTGGTCTTTAACTAAACAGTCATTTACCTTTTGATCTTCATTCAGTGCATAGGCTGGGTGACAAAGGATCGATACAAAAGTTTAGTGCCACAAAACTGTAAATGTAGCCTCTCTGAAACAGCAGTTACTTCCTTCTTGTGTCTTCCTTCTAGCTGCCGGTTTGCATACAAAAGGGGCAGACCACTTGTGTAAGGATATTAAGTTCTAAACTCAAAAGAAGATTTACTGTGGAGTTATATGACTGATCAGCTTTGCCTCTTTGCAATCATCAGTTTAAAAATTAAATGAAAGACCGCTTGTTTGCTTTTTGGTTTCTGAGAAATGCGGTTTAAGAAATAAAAGTATAAAAATTTATTGCATCTGCAGAAGAACCCACAGTAAATAATATCTATTCATACTCTATGTAAATTCAAGCCCTAGATACGCAAACATTGGTTCAGAAACTTGTTGGCAGGAGCTGCAACAGACAAATATACAGGCTATTGGCAGAAAAAGTACTTCCATTATTCATTTGTCACTGGTACCCAGGACTGTGATGCTATTCAAGGTAATGTACTGTCTCAAAATAAATCTTTTATCACTACTCACTTCAGCAGCTGGAGCTGGTGATGTATACAAGCACAGACAGATACAAGGCCAAAAGACAGCCATCTCTTGCTGGAACCGCTGCATTGCAGCACAGTTTTATTTAAATACTATGCACTGTTCTTTTGGAGGGTTTTATCAAGTTAATGGTCAGATGTGTCTGCTGACGTACACACTGCTGATGTGTACAGTGCCTTATGTGCACAACATCTAATAAGGCATTTTACAGTAAAGACCAGAATCTGTGGGAGTCTGCGCAGAAAAGTAGTAATGGTGAGTGACAGACAGCATTGAAAAAGATGAAGGGATTTTGTGCTTCCTTGTAGTCTGGACCACAAGAGTTATAACAAGATCCAGAACAGAGAAGTAACAAGATAAAGTTTTAAAAAATTCTTTCTTCAGTAGACTGGACTGATGCTAAGGTAAATGAAAACTCCTTTCATCCCTAAAGAGATGAAAGACTCTATGGTGCTAATAATCTTGATCCCAACTCAAGTCAATCTTATTTGAATCAAATCCTTTTTTTCATCAATTTAGATGATAGAATAGACTTGAAAATTCACAAAAAGAAGAGCAAAACTCTTCTGCTGAAGTTTTGCATAACAACAACACAGGAAATACATATGCACAATCACATTTAACTACAATTACATATAGCAAAAACCAGAATGGCAACTTTGCCTGTGCTCAAGAGAGTATTTAATTTTAAGACTTAGCATTCAGAGTTCTTTCTTCTGTCTGAAACATGGTGGAGCGGAATTGGTGTGTGGAATCTGAAGCATATCAAGGGAGACTATTTTATGGTGTAGAAACCCAAGGAGATAGGCGGAACAAGGCAGAGAAAGATGGTTCCCTCAGAGATTGATTCACTTTTTCCCTAGTTAAGTAGTGCTAAAGGTCTTTGTACCAGGCTAAAATACTAAAATGGGAAGTACTAAATGCTTCCTAAAAAAATTTAGGGGAAATTTCATGCAATGATGGAAAGTGAAGAGGGCATTTCTTGTATGCTTTGGATCTAGTTCATAACACTGCACAGACTTTTAAATGTAGTTGTATTCCTCTGCTGTCTCCTCCTCCAAACAGAATAAGTGAATAAATAATAGCAAAGAGAATAAAGGAAGACTTTGGAAGAAAAAAAATCTGTTTTTGAAGAGGAGAAGGACAACATTTGTGGGGCATGAGGCACACAGGAAAAGCTTGCGCTCCCATAGTCGTCATGGGACAGGAGGATCCTCCAAAGAGGTAGAGCTTGGCTCCAGTAGATTCACTTAGTGGCTGGTGGTGGCAGGAGATGGGGCTGTGCTTTGAGGAGCCAGCAGCAAGCACGGGCAGGGCATAAGCAGGCACGGGCACTCCAGTAAAATGCAGGGCACTGTGCAAACAGCAGTAAGGCAGGGCATGAGTGGGACCGTGGTGGCAGAGCACCTATAGCATGGAGCATCTAGAAAAGGGGGGTTAGGACAGTTAAACTTTAGCTGTGTGGTGCTGCTCGTGGTTATTGGAATTGCCTCCAATTCCAATTGCCTCTGCCCCGGCATTGGGATCCCTCATACCCCAACAGCTCACAGCAGGACTGCTGCCCTAGAGGAACACCAAGCCCTGCGGGGACGCTCCAGGGGCCTTCACCTGCTTCGTTGTTGCTCCCTGAAGCACTGCCAGGCATTGCTGGTGTTGGGTTTGATTAATAGGAAACTCCTTGCTTCAAAAAAAGCTGATGAGGGAAGTTGACAGAGATAGAGCAGCTTTAATCCAGAAAGGGAAAATACTGTCTTTTAAATTAATTTCACAGTTCCCCCCATTTGCTGCAAAGACAGCAGCAACACTTAGAGTCCATTTAGTAACAGTAAATCTCTTTGTTTTTCTTGCCCAATATTGGTTTCAATATATAGATGTTCGTCCTTCAAAATCCTTTGAACATTATCCAGGTCTCCATGTCAGTTGAAATCACTGTATTTACTGATCTTCTACATTTTAATCCACTGTTCACTAGAGTATGTAGAAACCACGATTCAATAGCCTAAGGAAGAATCAGTGTCATGGGATAAATTTCTGGTCCGTCTTCTGATGAGTGAAACAAGATTGCCCACTTTGGCTGAAGAGGTATTGGTCCTGCCTGTTGTGCTGCAAGCCTGAACGAGCTAAAGACATCTGCTTTTCATGCAGTGTGGCCATTTCTTCTGAAGGTGCACCCAAGAGGTCTCGTTCCACTTCTGGGAGCCATGCACAGGGTGGCCCCCAGAATGCTTAAGAACTCTCTGAAAACTGAACCACTGACAAAAAGGCAACACCAAAAGTGACAACATTTTTAGAGCCATTTTCCACACAAGCACTCATACATAAATAGCATCACTTTTGTTGATGGTTCACCAGTGATTTGAATCCGCAGAATATGTCCTGGTAGTCCTGTTAGGTGCATCTAGGCTCAGCAGGCAGTTTATACCAAGAAGGTTTCTTCCACCTTCTAGAGGTGTCTGGGCCATGAGCAAAACCTAAGGCAGCTGCTTCAGTTTTGACCATCGCTGCTGTCTTTTAACACAGGCAGTAGAAACACTGTGCGGTGGGATGGATAACATTTTACAGTCGTTTAGATCTCAGACACTATCAACAAGACTCAGGTGAGACTCGGAATAATTGTTCAGAGGAAAATTCCTGCATTTCAGCATTAGTATTCTGAAATGGACGTCAAATTGCTGTGGGGCAATACATTGCCAACAAGCTGTACAACATTGTTAGGAGCTTAACTTTCACTGGTCTAGTACTGGTTCGTTGTTGTAGATGTGGGATCAGCTGAAAGGAAGGTTACAGCAAACCAGAAGCAAACAACCAAATTTACATGCAAGTGGGGAAGCATCTTAAACCAGACAGTGCAACAACCAGAGATCCCACAATAAGGTTTTAAGGTGTTTGCTAGCATCTGTACAAACAAATGAACAAAATTACTCATCAGGGAGATCCACCGGGCTTCCTCAAAGCTTACGCATCATGTAGGCTTGGGTTATCTCAGCAGTGGGAGCTTCCCTGGAACAGGGGCAGGCTTGAGCACTTGCCCCCATGCCTCATGGCAATCACAGCAGCTAACAAACTCAGGCAAGGCCTGGCAGCTGAATAATTAATCCTTCTTTTCTCCTGACCTAGGGAAAAGTGCTGGCACAGAGGTGGAGCTGATCTGTTCTGCTTAGGGGAGAGAGGATCCAGCTGTGGGTTCAGACGGCAGCTAAGATACCAGGCATATCTGGTGGGACTCTACTTCTGAGACTCCCTCTCTCTCCCCCCGGGTATCCTGTGTGATTACCCAGTTTCTGGTTTTTATTTTACTCTCCTGCACTGTCCTTTCTCTTTCTTTCTTTCCCCCGCCCCCCTTACCTCACTGCTTGGTGGCTGTGGGTTACTAACACTCAAGGCCCATTTTGGCTGAGCACCACCACCTTCCACAATGACACGAGCCCTCACACACCCTCTGGCTAGCAACACAAAGCCAAAAACGGCACAGCTTTGCTCCTACCCCGTGGCATGTCACAGTGTCTGCTCTGGCCTTGGCTGTGAGCTTCAGTGGGCAAGGTTGAGCTGACTGAAACTCAGACTGCCTCTTCATGTCTCTCTTAATTTTGGAAGCACCTTTCTCACTGCTTGTCCACGCGTGTGAGCAGCCAGGCTGCGGCGTACCTGCACAGGTACCCACTGTTTCAAGTGCTACTGCCTGTGAGGGGCTATGTGTGCTACCTATCCTCTGCCCACACAATACCTCCTGCTAGCTTGTTTTGCCTCTTTCCCGATGCCCTTTGCCTTTTCTGGTGGTTCCAATGACTACATTCATGCCCTCTGAGGGCCATAGTATGCATCACCACACACAACATCATAAGGAACCATCATCACATGCATACAAAATTTCTGTAGCTAAACCTGCATCATAATATGACCCTCGTGTTTGATGGCCTCAGAAAGTCAGAAACCATCAGGTTCAAACAACTGCCACGTGTTTGTGAGCCTAAAGGCTACTAACCGTTTGCTACAGCATCCATGCCTGCTCCTTTGTTGCCCTGGCTTCAAACCAGCTCCCTTGTTCGTGCTTATACCATTCAAGCGGAGCAAATGCAAACAAGCATTTCTGTGCTGTGTTTGTAAGAAGGACTTAAATACACTGGGAACATCTTCAATGAGGAGAGAAAATGTGGGATAGTATAGACTTTCATGTGGCATCACACTAATTAATGGATAAATGGATGCAGAGAAAATGGTATTGTGGGAAGCTGAGCACTGAGTATATGCAAGTCCCTGGGCCCGTCAGCAGCTTTCTATAATACACCAAATTCCTCATGCCCTTAAAATGTTAAGCCCCACCTTCCCCGTCTCCATGCTGTCTCAGGGTACATCTTTGGGGTGCATGCACACAGCACAATGCTGCCCTCCTAGCCAGTTGCTTTGCTAAAGCCAATATAGTTTACTCATGTGGCTGGATTTTTCCCAGGGCTTAAGCTCATTTGATCAGAGCTACCTCTGCGTGATGCATCCCTATGCCATGCCCATACATAACGAAAGCCCGTGAGGCACCTCCACAAGCAAATTTCCACCTCTCCACAGACTTCATTTCTGAGGCATTTTTGGCCTTTGTTTTACAAATCTGCGTCCTTGGTTCTCACTTTGATGACTGCTTAATCAGATAGTTTAGCCTAAAATCAAAAATCTCAAAATAGCTCCAGAGGCAGCTCATAATTAATTGTAATCCATCCGTCTAAAACTTCTTCATGGTAAGAAATTCCGTTTTGCTGTTTATGATATTATAAAATCTTAAATAAGACAAGACAGATGTTAGTTTAAAATGAGAAGAGAAAGTCTAATGAACAGCTGCTAATCCAATCAATCCCCTTACTTAATTTGGTGTTCAGGTTAGATATACACATCAATAACCTGATGGGTAATATCTTATATCAGAAAGACATTTGGAATTTAGGAAGTTCAGAATTCAGATTGAATTAAAAAGAAAAAGAGTAACACCAAATAACTCAACAGAAAATATGTGGAAGCTCACAGTTCTTTCACAGAAAAAGGATGTGGAAAATTCCAGAAATACTGAAATACCTTGGGCTATTCAGAACAAGAAGTGTAGCTGGTTTTGCCCCAAATGAAAATTCTTTGTAGAAAACTGCAGAGCACCAGTATCGACTAATACTTTATTTCTAGCCGTACATACTGTGCTGAGAAAGATGTTGTTGCTGAAGAGTTCCAGATTTTCTTATATACAGGAGTCTTGCGTAATTGCATACATCCATTAATTCTGGCAAATGCTTTTCTTTCCTTTAAGCAGGTGAATAAAAGCCTGTCTTTTTGTTCATATTCTGTGCTCATGGTATATACAGGTTAATGGATTTTGCACTTGGCTTGGTGAGATTTCAGAGCAGTTTATCAGTAAGAAAGGAGTTAAAAAATCACAGTACATTAATTGCTCATAGACTCCAAAAGTGGTGTTGGTGCTGATGTAAGGGAAATGTTGTGTACACAACCTATCTCTTATATTTGGAACTGATAAACCTGAAAAAACCCACAGACATACACACATGCATACACACACAAATCCCTGCTGCTGTAAACGCAAACAAAAACTGCTTCTGTGTGCAGTTTCACTTCTCTGTGCAGCTGGGAGGATGAGGCCTAAGCATCCCTGAGGGCTGTCAGTCATTGAAACCTATCCCTCGGGGACTATAATTACCCAAACCCAACTGTTCAGTAAAGGGTACTAAAAGCAAAGGCTTCTGAATAATGCCATCTTACTAATTACCTAAGGGTTTCTATCTTCAAGAGACTGACTGATCAATTCTCTTCTCAGAAACTCTAAAGCTAAAGTTCATGCCGTGCTAAGGGAACAGCTTGATGAATCTGATCGTGTTTGCTTTCCTCGAATATCTGCAGTGGCAAAAGCTGTTTCTCATCCTAGTGGTTCTGCTGGAGAAGAGCAAAGCCCCAGCTGCGGGGTGCTATATATGCATAAGCATCCAAACATCAGATGTTCTTTCAAAACGTATCTGTATCTTGTATCTATATCTTGTGTCTGCAAATTCAGATAAAAATCTCATGACAGTAAGCTTTTCTGTGAAATTTCTGAAATGTCTGCTCCTTAACAGGCCAGAAGTTCCCCATGAACCACTTTGACTGCTGTGCAGAAGTCTAGCCCCTGTCTGAATCCTGCGGTACCCCTGACCTTTGGGAGCTCCTGCAGTGGCACATTCACATGTTTCATTAGGCTGCGGCTGGAAATGTATTCCTTCGTCAGGAATAAGTGGCTTGTTATTTCCAGAGTCTGTCCCCTTTTCTTTTTTGCTATAAAAAGAGAGAACAGAAGGCCCTGAAATACTTTCTCTGTACTAGTGGTTTGCAATATTTTTAGTTCACATTCCCCTTTCTTTTCCATATGCATTCATCCCTTCCTCTGCTTCCTCCTCTCTGGCCTGTCCTGATGCTCTGTACCCCAACCTCTAGCCTCCCCCTCCAGATCTGACCTGTAACCAGTCTTCTCTCCCACAAAGAAAACCTGTGATCCCCACTCTGCAGCAAAGGGAGCCCCGCTCCCCTCTCCCCAGCCGAGCTGCCTTTACCCTCTGCCTGGCAAGCTCCTGCCTGCCTGCCCTTGCCCGCGCAGCCCTGCTCTCTCCGGCTGCGGCCACCAGCCCTGCTGGCTCCGGCCGTCAGGGGTCCAGACGAAGCGTCTGTCTTCACTGAAGCGCAGCTCCCCGCGGCCTGTGTACGCTGCCCTGCCTGAACGATGGACGCAGCTTCTGTGGAGCATCCTCTTGGCAGGCGCTGCAGAGGGAGAGGGGACTGGCATGGCGAGGAGGCACGACCGTACCCATACCCACAGGCAGTGCCACGACCACAGGGCAGCCTCTGAGCCCCCGGTCACTCCATCCACTGCCCCGTCCACCCTCGCTCCCCACACCCTGTCCCTGTGGCTCAGGGCAAATACCTCGCTCTTCGTCCTGCTGCCTGGGAAGCAAGAGCACCTGGGGCGTGGGGAGACGGGAGACGCAAGGGCTGGCAGAGGCTCCAGGGCCCCTGTTTCTCCCTCCCCAGCCCCAAGATTTGCCCTCGGCTTCAGCGCTGCGCCTCTCCCCTTCATGCAAACTGTTCCCAGCAGCTGGGTGATTCCTAAGCTGCTCGTCAGAACTGCATCCCTACCTGTATGCCATTATTTATTTGTTATTCAAAGCATGTCGGCTTTGACTTTTTTATTCAAAGCATTCTTGCTTCTGCAGTTTGCCCGGGCAAGTGAAGCCGTAGAAGCAGGCCCAAACACATCAGTCTCAATGCTGAGACAGTTGTACTCTTTTAAGGAAGCTTATGCAGTGATAGGTCTCCAGTATGAAACACTACCTCATAATTAACATTCATTAGATGTATTTATGTCAGCGTGTAGCCCCAGACATGTAGGTTGACATTCAGTGAATGCGTACGACTGTGCGCGTACTGAACAGATGTTCAGTTGCTTCAACTCTTGATGAGTTAAAGTCAACTTTAATGGCAGTCCACGTTGGCAGGTTGGCCTGGCTTATATGAATGAGTCACACACAATTTTTCAGCTGAAGGGATGGAATTTGATTCTGTTTCAGTGGAAAGATAGCAAAGCTCTCATTGCCTTCCTTTGAGCTGGATAGAGAGGAGAAAGGAAAAAAAGAATGAAGAGGTTTTCCATGCCATGGCTAATCACTGCAAAAAGATTTGTTTCTGATAAGTTTCATGACTTTCATAAAACTAAAAAATAGGTGTATGAATTTGATTCCAACTTCTGTAAAATGTTGTCTTTGGCTTAAAGGAAAGCACACATCATTTCAACTGAAAAGAAGAATTTTTCAGGCTTTCACAGGCAGAAGAAAAGAGAGTTTCATAATGGAAGTCCCAGAGTATCCTCAGCTAATGCTTTCTGTACCAAGGCGTGATAGAAAAAGGAAAAGCTTGGGTTTCACATACACCAAAAGCACATTTTTAACAAGCTGTTCTTTATTGTACTGAATCATACTGTTTATATGTTTTTCCCTCTACAAACAATTTTGTGTGCTTTAGACAGAGAAGGGAGGAACAAAGAAAAGAAAAAAAAAATATATGTCAAAACAAAGCAACTTATAAATGAACTCAGATTCATTCAACTGAGATAATCAACACATGCTGTACTTCAGAACTGTTGGAAAGGACAACAGAATGACTCTATTAGACAGGCTATTGTGTAAAAACCAGACCAACTGAGGCAAAATACCTTGTGAAACTGTAGAAAATACGTATCAGCCATTAGAGCTGGGTTTCCTTCCCTCTGGTACACCCTGTTCAGAATGGACAAAATGTGACATTTGGGTTGGAACCACTAAAGACTGGCAGAGAAGTAACCCATTTCATCCTGCATCCTTCTCAACAGCCTTTTTCCCAAGTGTATTCCCTCTTCCTTTTCAGTACGCTGCTTAATTGGCACCTTTGATGCAACACTGCAGAGTCTGATGATTTTCTCAAGATAGTCAGTGTTCCGGGCCTTAGGGAGCCCATGAGAAAGGCAAAACACATTAAATCCCACAGATCTCATCCTGAACCACTGCTGCCACGTATTTCCCTCAGCAAAGAGGGGGTTTCCCCCTGGCAAAGAAAAGAAGAGCTGTAGCCTTGAAAACCTACTGAACCCAATGGTCTGCAAAGAGCGGAGATGACAGAGCAACATGGGTGCTTCTGCCTGGTGTTCCTGTGGTGATATCTTGCTCTCCTTTGGTTATTCCTCACTTGCCAGGCTTTTCTGGAGGCACAGTGTCTTGAGAAGACATGGAGACATTGACTCCTTCCTCTGTGATTGTCCGCCAGCCACTAATTACAGAGATGCAGAACCGCAGGATGTTTATAATGTTCATCTGACCAGCTTTAATTACCTTGCAGAACTCACTCACAAGAAGGGGGATTTTCTCCTCTAGTCAGCAAGCTTGTTGCAAACGTGCATGGAGCTTATGGGCAAGAATGCAGTGAAGCATGAGATGGACTCCATCTCTGCACAGTTTGCTTGCCCATGCTGGCACAACGGGGAAGAAACACCTGGGTCTCACTGCTTTAATAAACAACAGCTTGCAAGTGGTGTGGCAATGGGATCCATACATGAATTTGGAAAATACAAAGCAATAATGAGTAAGAAAGAGCCATATGTTTTCCTGTGTGACAAGTGAAAAGGTGTGGAAGGAGCCATGACCTGCAGAAAACTGATTAATACGATGAGATGTGTACATTTTTCTGTGGAACCCAGGGATACAGCCCTGCTAGTCCGCCACAGAGGGGAATTGCTGTTCAGAGCTCCTATCAGGTGCCAAATCCTACCAGGAAGACTGCTTGGTTTTTATACAATTTTTATACATGTTACTTTAACTAACTAGAGTGGTATATTTAAGGTAGCTCAGTCCTTCAAAAGAAACAGCATTACACTGAGTATGGGAAGGAAAACCTGCTGCACGCATATAAGGGGTCATTTAGCTGCAGCCTTACCAGAAGCTGTGTGCATGTCTGACACACTGCTGTGCTGATCCAGTGTGGAAATCAGCTCACAGCTGGTTTAATAAAAGAACGTCAGAATCTGCTTGAGAGGGCAGGGAACACAGCAGATGGATCTACGAAGCTGGCCACGCACAGAGTTACGAGGGTGGAAACAAAAGCTGGGGGTTCTTGAAAGTTTTTGGCTGGCAGGTCTGACAGCCTTTGGGCTCTGGGCAGCCTTTTCCAGAGCGTGAGGGTCAGGGCCCTGCGGGCAGCGCAGGGTGCCCCTGGTGCGGCACTCTGTGCTGGGGCTGCTCCATCCTTGCCACAGTCAGCTCTTGCAGAGGGTGTTCCTAATCTTAACCCAGGACTTGGCCTCCACAAACCGCACAGTTCAGCTGCACACCAGCAGGTTCATCGGCAGGTTCATCGGCAGGTTTCCATACCAGGGAACAAAGGGAAGAAGCTACAGGTATACATTGTGTCAGCGATCAGACAGCACAGGGTGGGGACTGGCTGTCCAGCAACCTACGTTCAAAGTGAGGCTTTCCTTTTAAACATATTTTTAATCTTTCTTCTCTACATTGCATCATGTGTTCTCCTGGGTTGCCATCTTCTATCATGCACTTAGTTTACTTTGTTTTAATTGGCTAAATATCCATACATTTAGTGCATATGAATGTTACAGTCACTAGTGATACCTTTATTCAGTTAGTGTCATACCATCGGATATTGTATCTGGATATTGCCCCATCCACTCAGCTTCCTCCACACAATATCTTGTATCTTGTGCAGACCTCAGCTGATGACAGATGTCATTTTTCTGCTTGTTGGTCTATTATCGGGCTCCCTAGTACTGCCCTTATACAACTGCAACAGTTAGATGTCACATTTCTCAGGTGTCAGTAACAGTGTTTTTACCAGCTGAGGTGACTTCTCCAGGCCACTTGCAGCACTTCAAGACACAGGTGGTTATGCAATGGTTAAAGACAGCATGGGAGGACTGGGCACCACCTCTTCACAAGCAATCTAAGGGTCAGAAATAAATCTTCTATATGAACAAATTGCCATGTAGATGATACTGGTAGCTGATCTGGAAGGAAGGGTCATGAGAAACTGAATTGTCCAAGCAGAGGGAAGCTGAAATCTGACGAAACTTAAAGCTCCTCAATACCCATGTGGATTGGTGTCGTGTCCTTTGCACCCAAAAAGTAGAAAGGAGGAAACTCACTGAACATTCCAAGATGGCAGAAAAGAGAACTTGGAAATACCCCAACAGTTCCTAGACATGATGGTAGGTTTGGAGGCAGGATTAGGAGTAGAAGTATAAAAAGGTCCAAATGGGGCTGCCATCTTGTCTGTAAAGTATTGACTTTTAGAATTATTGACGTCAAACTTCTCCCTGACATTTGGGTGCTCTCCCACTTTCCATCCGCAGAAAATGCTGGTATATACATTTCAGTCACTGGTAGGAAATGCAAGTGTGCACCAGCCCCTTGTCAGCCTGCCCTCAGGACTGAGCCTGCTGCGTGTGTCAGGCAGGCTAAGCGTAACAGATGGGACTGGCGGATGGATACTTGCCAGTAATAGAAGTCAAACTAGGAGCTGTGTTCCTGTAGCTGGATGAAAGACATAAGCAGGCAGAACAACTTATAAACCTGCATGGCTGACAGACAACCCGCATCTCGCACGCAACGAATTCCTCAAGCCCTCCCCAGGTAGATGGGGCTGTGACTGCACAACGCGTGTGCAAACGTGTGGATTGGATTCTCGACCTGGCAAAAACATAAGGTTTCTGGGTCAAAGAGAAATTCTTTTTTTAAAAATGTCTATTTTGTTCCTCTTGCTTTTGTCTTATCTGCTCTCTCTCATCTATCCTGCATTCACTTTTCCATTTATCTTATCCGTGCTTATTTAACCTACACACACAGAGACAGAAATAAAATAAAGCACTCTGAGATCAATATGATGCATGAATGTTTCTGCTTGCGTGTGTTAGATGCTTTTCCCAACCCTTTCTCTGGTTATTGAACTGTAACTTCTATGGGTCAGGGACTGTCAGCTAATCTTGTACAACAAGGATCCATCCAAGGCTGGTCTTAAGTCACTAGCACAATAAAAATGAATAATGGTAACGATGATACATCCTGCACAGTGTCACGCAATTAGCCTCTCTTTGATCTATAGCAAATCAGTGAATCGAACTTGTGGCCTGGCCACTTACTCTAGAGGATCCTTGTGCTCTGCACCTTCAGGAGTCAAAGTTTGTTCCCTGAACATCTCTGGGGCTCATGCATCTCAGAACCATCCCCACCCAGGGCATTAAAAGCGTGATTTCATTCCTAGGAAATAGCAGAGATGGAAAATAAAGCCAGATTTAAATATGCTTTGGCAAGTTTTGCGTTGGATTTTTTTGCAGTGTGGTGTAAAGTGCATTTTAGCTAGGTGGCTCATGCCTTCTCCAAAGAGTAAGAAACAAATCTGTTCCTGACAATCCTTTGTAACACTATGCCAAGTTTCCTGTGCTGAGACTCAGGGGAAGGGGAATACAAAATATTTTGTCAGAAGAAATACAAATGGTATTCCTATGGTGTAACATTTATGTCAGCTCTTGTCAGGGTGGTACTGCAGCTTCCTGCGGTCCTGTGGAAACAAGACACAGCAGGGGATGGTTGGAAGCGTGTGAAGCGGGGTGGCTCTGTTTGTCTTTTCTGCCAGTTGTTACTTCTTCTGCTATGGGACCGGTGACTGTCCTAAAGGAGCTGGAAATCACTATCTCCGAAGCAGAACATTTGCAAAAAGAAAATATTTTCAGATGGGCCAAACCTCCCCTTGCTCGTAGCGTGAGGAAGGGCGGTGCATGCCCCCTGGTCCCTAGGCTCCCAGGCTGTGGTGGAGGGGAGGCAGCAAGGGGGTCCCTGGGTAACCCATGGCGCACAGAGGGGTGGCAGTGCTGAGCTCTTCCAGACAGAGACTTGCCCATGGGCTGGGCAGGTGTGTCTGCCTGGGTGTTACTTGCCCACAGCCAAGCACAATGGAGGTTGCTGCAGCTGGGAGAAAGGAAGCCAGGGAGTCCCAGGGGCCCTGCCTTCATTGGGACATCAGAAAAGAGGTCACCCTAAGTCACTCTGGCATTGTACTTCACAGCTGAACGTAACATTTGGGAGCCTGAATGCATGTGTGAGGCAGGGGCACCTCAGACACTGTGGAGGTGAAAGGCAGCGCTGGATGGATAGCTCAAAGCAATTACACGGTACGTTTTGAGATGGGCTTCTGTGTTTCCCTGTAGGGCAAGGCTGTTGTTGATAAGTGAAAATTAAATGTCTTTTGCTAGTCCCCTCAGGGTGACTATACCTGTCAGATGTATCCATAACTTGCACTCAAATCTCTCTCGCTTCCTCCCACTCTGGAAAGTAATAGTTACCTTCAGCACCTCTGGGCCTGTATACTGACACTGAGCTGGAAGAGACCTAAAGCTGCCATCTATTCCTGCAAGATGGGAGGGAGGAAAGGGAAGGAAAAATAAAATGAAGGAAAGAAAAGAAAAAAAAGGAGGAGCAGGGAGCCCACGTAAAGTTTGTTGGTAAACTTTCCAAGACGTGCACTGCATGGCCTTGCTGGGCAAGTTGTTCTAAGGTCTCACTATTCCCACTCCTGGAAAGCTTTTCCTGCTATCTAATCTGCATCACCCTTAAACTTACCGCTTCTGTCCTACTTCTGATGGATTTCTAGATTCATTATCCCATCCCATCCTGCAGCAGCCTTCTACACAGTTGATGACTCTTAACACGCTTTCTCGTTCTGAGATCTGAACCTGCCCTCCAGTGCCTTGCTGAATGACCGGGCTGTAATCTGTTGTTCAGAGCATTAACAAAAGCACCAAACAGCACCACCACCAAGAAAGGCTCTACCCGCTTCAGTTTGTCCTTCCATTTCTGGCCCAATGGAAGCTTTCCCAATCTTTTTTTCACCCCTCCTATACCATGTTTTCCCGATTTGCTTATGAGAATCTGTGTGATATATCGCAAAGCCTTTCTAAGATGAGATGTAAGACAGTGCTGCCTCTCCTCTATCTGCAAAGCCCCAAGCCCTGTTGCAGCAGGAAATCAGACCAGTTTGACACAATTTCCCCTTGATAAATCTACACCAATTCCTACACATTTTTTTTTTTCTTACAAGGACATACAGATTATCTTGCTGACTGGTTGTTGCTGTATTCTTCTAGCAACTGAACTGCCAGGTTTGTAATCCCTGAGATCATCCTGACCCAACCCCTTTCAAGGAGATGCACTGTTAACCTTTCAACCACCTCCTAGTACCTCTCCTATTCTTCACAAGGTCTTAAAAAAGTGTTAATAACTCAGATTTAATTAGACAGGACTTTAGAGGGCCTAAGATGAAATACATTGGACCCCACAAGCGTGGAAATATCATTCCTCTCGGTGCATTGTCACCTGGCCTAGGCAAAACACCTCAGACTTCTGACTTGGATTACCTTTAGTCTCACTTCATGCATAGCATTAAGGTTCACCTCCAATCTAGTCAAAGAAAAAAGGACAAAGAAGGGAGACTTCCTGACTCGGAGAGTATTTTAGTTTTTCACTCTTTTGCTGAAGCTTTGGAGAACGGCCCCTGCCAAAGAAGGCTGCCGGGCAGAGGGCTCTGGTGCTTCCCCAGCCCCTAATACTGCCAGGGAGCTGCCACGGTGTGGGAGCACGATGCTCCATGGGACCTTACGGACAGCCCGTCACAGCAATGCAAAGAGAGGCACACTTTGCACTCAGGGGGTTTTGTCCATGGACACCGAACAAACAAGGTGACGTACCCAAAAAAGGAAGGTCAAAGCCTTAATCTGGGGCAGCGAAACTGAATCTCCAAAAACAGACAGAAAAGGACTTTTTCTTACTGACGTCAGATTCATTCACAGGTAATTTGTTGAGGTCACTGGCGTTGCTCCTGGGGAGCTGCTCCAAGGACAAAGTTCTTGTGCAGATTTTGTTACAAAGCATTTTGGGAAAGAGGGAAATGGAGGCTAGTGCTGAGGGCAAACAACTGTCCTTGACTGTATTTCCTTGTCTAAAAGATGTGCCTGAAGTACAGACACAGCGCAGAGAAAATCTATAAATGAAGAATTTATAGAATAAGGGGTTGGTAGGGTTTCTTGATCTAAAGCTAAGAATAATTAAAGCTGCAGCCAAGGTGCCTAGAGATATGGGTGGCAGTAATTAGTTTCATGCTGGGTTTAAAAGATAACGTATTAGATGTAATCATCAACAGCTCGTGAGACAACAGAGGACAGGTTCAGATAACTGGTACACAGAGAGAGAAGGTACATCAGGTCAGCACTGTGTGAAATAATCAGTTTTCCTTTTGCCTTGTACTTATTAGAGAAATATGATATTCAAAAATATGCCCAAGTTTGGTGCAAAACATGTTTTACCTATTGTGCACGGAACATAAGCTTTCATGGTGGGAGCAGCAAAAACTGCCAGTGCAAGGTTTAAGTTTCAGGTTTGACACGGTTCACTCTCCTCAGACTTTTAAAAGCCTTGTTTTGTAAAGATCCAAGTTGCCCACTTCTATGCTGAGTGAGGATCTTCAACCTGAGAGGTGCGCAGCTGGTTGTAGGGTTGTAGGTAGGGGGTTATGAATGGTCTGAAGATCCACCTCCCTGCTTCATCCACTCCTCCACTCTGCTCCCCAGACAGAGTAGTATGTGACACAGCAGTGCCAGCGCTGTTCACGCCAGCTCTGGGATGGTGAAGGACACTGCTAGCCTGGGGGGACTACAGTAGGAAGTACGATTTGGAAGAGGAAGGAAGGAAATAGGATCTTATTTTCCCTTACCACCAGAGCAACACAGAAAGGATGGAGAAGGCAGTGTAGCAGGCCCTACGTTTCTGAATGACTCTCTGGAGTACAAGAGGAGGTAATCTCAAGCTGGGTTTTCTGTGGCACAGTGGAGTCCTGTCTTCTAGCCCTGCTCCTGGGAAAGCTTTACCTGAGGCATGGCAGAGTGAGGGGGAAGGCAGCTCAGTACCAGCCAGGAATGGAAACTATTCTCACAAGGCGTTCAGGAACCTGGAGGTGAAAGCCTGTTGGTGCAAGCAGGAGAAAGAGGCTAAAAAAGGCAGACAGTGTCAGTTACACAAGCTGGGATCGTAAGGCGGCTTCTTTTCTGAGTGAATATCAAGTACCCTGATTGTGGGTTTTGGAGTAGTAAGGCAGTAGTTTATTCAGGTTCACATTATTCTGCTCATCTCACAGATGACTTTGTAACCTTAATTACTCAGCAGGATGAAAGAGACACTGTTGCCTGAAGAGATGCTATGTGAACTCTACACACTTGAGAAGGCTTACTGCATGTATGGAATGTGCACAATGTGCACCTTTGTTTCTTGGTAAATGGAAGAAACATTTCTGTCTCCAGCAGAAACCAGGCAGAAATTTTTCTGCTTGTGCAGAAAAGGTCAATTCCTTTATGCTGTGTGTAGGTAAGAGAGAGTTTCAAAGGTGGTGGCTACCTGATGTGAAATTGGTAGCAGGTATCAGCTCTGTACCATGTGTGGGGACTGCTATGTGTCCCAGAAGGGGACTCCCAATAGCTGGTAGGCTGGACAGGGGCTGCCTTCATGAACCATTGAGTTTCAGGCTTAGCTGGCTAACTGCTCTGTAGAACTAGTTAGCTGAGATGTTTTTCCTAGAAGTAACCCTACGAGCTTAAAGAAATGCTTCTCAATTAATGGACAAACTAAGTTCCTTGGTACATAGGAATTATCTTCATGTTTCTTTGACGTGCTCATTACCTTAGGCAGTACAATAAAGAGGAAGCTGAAGGTCACTGAAAAGAAAGGAAGATTCAATCTGAAACAGTTCCTTTTGCCACTCTGAAATTAAGGCATTTTCTCCTTAGTGGAGCATAAAGCTTCCTGGATTTTCAAATAAAAATATCTGCTATATTTCATTGATGCTTAGCTTATCTATTCTCTTAGATTTTGCTATTAGCAAGCGTGCTTATTGGGGTATAATTGCATTACAGAACAATAGCAGAATGAGGCTGTTTCCTTGTCCAAGAACTTCAGAAGACTTCCAGCCGCTTTGGGATCATACAGGAGGGTTGCTAAGTGCACTTAGTCGGAGGCATAGATGAAAAACTATTATCCATCATAGACTCATTTTTCAAATTGTTTTCTTCAATTGTAAAAATGTGATGCATGCAATTTTGTATAATACAAAACGTAAATGAATGACATATTATCTGGTTCTATAGGGTTTTTTAGGGACAACACTTTCCTTTTTCAGCTAAATGTTCCCAAACTCTTTCAATAGCTTCCGAAATTACCCTTATACTACTACTAGCAAAAGTATCTCTACAAAAAACAAAGAAGAGCACAATATTGAGAAAGAAAATACAAAATGTATGGGAAGAGCAACAAGGAAAATAGTCATGACCTTTTTATTTATACCAAGAAAACTTTATGATATATGTTATGTATACTCTATCAGTGCCTCTGGGACAATTGCCAATATACTAGCTTAGCCAATTAACAGGGAAAGCAAAGAGTACTCCCTGAACATCATCGTGATAACAAATTTTCCATTTAGCAAGACATACGGAAGATGGGAAATCCCAAACAGTGGGATTTAGACAGAAAAACTGGTAAATCAAGGGCCTGATTCATCACTGTATTGCTCTCATTTCACATTGGAATACCCCTGTCAAGCTCAACAGATTTCTACAAACATAAAGCCCAGAGAAAGGTGTTGGTGAGTCAAGTGACCGAGACTGATACAATCAATACTTTTTTGTTAGTGTTTTTTTCTTCGTTCATTTCAAGTCTTTTCAAAGTGTTTTTCTGCCTCAAGGAAATAGTCATTTAGGACTTGATCCTTCCCGGAACATGTGTGGCTTCCACAAGTACATGTTAAGATAAAAGCAAAGCAAGGAACCATGTATTAAATACAGCAAGCATGTATTGAGAGGGACTCAATTCTTCTGCTGAGTTTAGAGGCCGATGCCTCACAAACACCATGATCGCATTTACACGTAAAGCCTCAGCTCTGCACCCTCTGCTGTGCACCACGCAAAGGCTTGGGAGACAAATGCTGCCAATCAGCACAGGAAGGTACCAGGCTATTTTAATCTAAGACAACTGCCATTTAAAAGTTGTGGCCAGCGTCAAAGGAAAGGGACAGCAGCACAGTTTTAGAAAGAAATTAAAGTAGCCAACATAGTGAACGGAAAAAATGATACCGTGCAAGACTCATTGCATTTTGATACCAACAGTAGACCTTGCCTGGTATCTGCTGACAGTCCCCTTGACTTCCTCAGAGAGCACAGTCCAGCTTTCCCCACCGTGCTCTGGGAGACCCAAGCTGTCAGGGACTAACTGAAGACTCGCTTCTACAGGGATTCCAGGGATTGAGCAATGCTTCGGCATCTAAACATTTAGGGAGTGATTCCAGTGCTGAAACACAGATTTCTGGTGCCCTTTGAAATGTCCTGAGATATCTGAGGCACCCTCCTTGACCAGACAGACATGACACAGAAGAGACCCTGGGAGAGCTGCACCCTCTGTGGCAGTGCTGGAGGCCTGGCAGGGTGCCCGAGGCATTTCTAATGTCACCGAGTATATGTGTTTGATGGCACCACTCTGTCTAAACTATGCTGGGGAGCCAGTCCTCCCATATAGCGCATGGATGGCAGTCATCTTGCTGCCTCAGGTTTCAGAGAGGCTGAGTCACCTCAGGAGGTTCCCATCACTTTCAGTTGAGTATGGAGTAGTTTAGAGCCATAATTCAGATAGTTGGAATATATGAGACTCCAATCCTTTATACAGCAAGGGAGAACCTCACTTGTGAAATAACTGGATCAACTTAAAGGACAATTTTTATGGCGGATAATCTAGGAAAGACAATCTCAGTAATCTATGCAATTGTCCATTAAGCCACTGAATTAAGCCACTTAATTCAGATGAATTGAAATGGAAAACAGGGGATGGGGTTTATTTTAATTTTATAGTTCTCTGGAGACAAGTGGTTCAGCCAGCATATAAGGTATCAAGTATACTGCTAACTAAACATTTTAGTGAACCCTTCTGTGGGGTTAGAAAATTTCCAAGGAATGGCGTGACAAATGCCATAGGCAAACAGAAATATACTGTGAAAAAGAAAGCACCTCTAGAACACTTGACATGGAAGAGGTTTTGAAGAACAGACGAGAGCAACACCTAGCAGAGAGCATAGAGAAATAATTGATTCCACAATGAACTGGGAAGATAGATTCAATGGCATCTTATAGACTTTCTGTTACTTGATTAAATCCCACGAGAGCCCTCAATATACCATGACATCTTCATAACCTTACAATTTCTTTGTCCTATGGCTTCTACACAAAGTATTATGTTCACCTTTCTTTACTTCTTTCAATGGGTTTCTTCTCCTTTTAAAGTGCCAGGCAGTAATTTCTGTAAATAACATAAAGAAACACAGCTTAGATCAAGCTATCAGGTGATTAAAGCTTGCTTTTTTTTTTTTTTTTTTTTTTTTTTAAATAAGAACAGAGTGGAAAATTAAATAATATGCTCTGGATGGTAACTAATGTTTTTATTTAATTAGGTGAACAAAGGATCATACATTCAAAATATCTTATAATTTAAAATACGTAGGATGAAAATCCATGAAAAATCCAAGTTATTTCACTCTACAGTGTGCTACAGTATCCTTCAACCCTTGTCTTTCTGCTGTTGAGACCTGCACTGGCTCCGATTCTAATCTCACTTGTGCTAATGTAAATCCAAAATAACTACTCTGAAGTCAGCTTAAAATGCTGTAATTGAGAGCAGGATTAAAGCTTTAAGGCCATTTTTAAAATAGGGATTTAGGTACCTGGTCTCTCAAAGATCAATTTAAATCAGATTAAAATTTGACTCTGAGGAATTTATCCTGCTGTCAGCTACATGTTATGGTGGCCTCAGTGGCGTTCAGTGCCTGGGTATTTCAAAGATATAGCCCTCACTGTCTCAATAAAAGCCCAGTTTCTCTTCATAGAATTTCTGTCCTGCTGATACAAGTGTTTACAAAATAGGTTTTGTCACTTGCCTGGCATCAGAAATATATGTTCATTTTTGGTTAAGCTTCTCAAACTTCGAAGTCCCAATCAATATGCATAATTGTATTTTCCCCCTTACTGATACTGGATGTGTACAAACACATGACATCTATGAATATTCCTTTCATCTTTTCAAGGACATCTCAGCATCTTAGCATTTTTCCTTAGCTGATATTTGGATAAACATACATTTCCTTTGCTTTGCCCTTTTGCCTGTCTAATGAAACTTGTTGACCATGCAGAGCTGTTCAATTAGTAGAGGCAATGAGATTATTCACTGCAAATGAATTATCAGATAAGGTGAGATTTCTCTTCAATACTTCAGTACAGAACTTACTTCTAAAAAATCTTTCATTATTTCCAAATATTCTTGATAGTTGTGTTTATTTCAGTCAGCAGTATTTTTGGAATTCATTCATTAGATCACAAATTACTTATTATTTTCAGTGCACAGTGGTCACCTAGCGTTATTTCTTCTCCCTAATTAGATGATTGTATTTTTTTAAATCAGGAATTAAAAGAAGGCAGATGGGGACCCATAAAAATTAGCATACATCTGTAAAACTTTCTTATTAAGTTCAGCATTGGCACAAAAACATTCTTAATAACCACTTTCATATTAAATCATAATTTCATTTTTGTGCAGAATACTCAAAGCATCTGAAGTGCTGCTTTGCAGACAGAGATGTTGGTAGGTGGTCAATCTGCTTTGTGTGGTTCACCTGTTTCTTCACAGCTGATGGAGATGACTGACTGTGGCTGCCAAGGGGTCTGGGGCGACTGGCCCAGGGGACCGAAGTGATGGGGGTGCGGCAGATGCCTCAGCTGACATGGGGGACCATGGAACAGACCCCTCCAATGAGTGGCATCACGGTGCTAACGGGCATGATCGTGGACCCAGCTGCCTTCCACCTGGCGTTACAAAACCTGTTCTGTTTTCTCCCTGCCTGACAGACATGGAAAGTCACCCGGACGCACATGTCCACTCTTAAAATACAGATACGCGAAGCTCCTGCTTTCTCTAACTGGTTTATTGGTTGCTGACTGGTGCCTTGTGTTTGGCAAAAGATAACTGTGGCTCTTCTTTAAAAGCGGGCTGCTTCCCGTGTGTAACCCCATCTGTGCACGAGGTGCCCCTTTGGCTCTGCTGCAGGTGGCTGACTTCCTTTAGAAACAGTCATTTTCATGCTGTTGGGATTTTTCCGTATTTTTAATGATGCAAGTTTGGACAACTGCCTTTTTTAGTTTTACTTAAAGAATAAATCAGAATTGATACGAAAGAAGGAGGTCAAAAGCGAGGCAAAGCTTCTGGGTCATCAAAATTACTTCAGTTAGTCTAAATTCTGGAGTTTTTGAGTCACTCACCTGCTGTGCACAAAAAGAAATGGTTTCGAGTCAGAGAATTTCAATCAATTAAATTTATGACCAATTAACATAAACCTCCAATCGCTGATTCCAGTATTGAGAAAAAAACCCCAGACAAATAAATAAACACTTACGGAAAACACCTTGGCTTCTTTCCCACACCCCTCTCTCCCTTGCCGGTCTCAAATCCCCTTACTGCACATTGCACAGTCCACTCGGTGAGGTGAGAGTGGTGCTTACCTCTGGGCAAGACTCACTTTGAGTTGCAGACACCTACATCTCAGTGTTTACATGCCCCCAGGTGTCCTAGATCCCACTGGAGTCAGTGGAGAGCTATGGCAGAGGTTCAGGGAACTGAACATAGGCATCTGAGTGACTGAAGCGCATCCCAGACCTCCATGTATAAGACATGACCTACAGACTTCCTTGCAAAGGTGGGTTAAACCGGAACACCTAAGGCGGCACAGGATGCAACAGTGTGGGCAGGTGAGCCCTGGTCCTTACAGGCAGTGATGCCAGCAGGTGACTCAGCTGACCAGCCACTAAGGACCCAATTCAACTGGTTAAACGTAGGCATGCAGCCCAGTGGCGCACAAGACATTGGAGTTGACGTGGCACAGGACCCACGGGGGACATGCACCCTTCTGGGATAGCCACTGGACACTACATTGGGTACCATAGAGCATCTAAAATGATGCTGGATGTCTATACTGAGTCAACTGAATAAATATTTAGATGGCTATTTTAGGATGAACTGAATCATTCCCTAGGCTCTGCTGGTTGTTTTGATTTAATTACCACTGGCTATAACAGGAGCTTGCAACAATAGACCATATGCAGGTGCCTGCTTGTGAACGTGGTTGTGAAATCTCGCCCTCATTGTCTATACATGCCTATGTGGACGTTGAATGAGCAAACTCTGATTACTCTCATGCCTAGTTAAATTGAAAACTAATTGGAGATCAGTGTGACCTACGGGCAGAAATCAGAAGGAGGAGCGGAGGAGAGAGAACCTGAGAAACTCAGCACCTAGAAGAAGAGAGTATATGTGACTGCGGAATCTTTGTCAGAAGAAATGAGAGACGTGAAGCCTCAATCAATCTAGAGGGCAGCACTGATGGGCAGAACACCCAGGAACCACTCCAGAAACTAACAGAAAGGCTCGAAAGCATAGGATATCAAACTACTTAGTGTTAAGACAATAGAAATATGTCCCACTTGTCATCCAAATTGTAACACAGATGCTGAAAAGTACGCATTGCTGAGAAACAGCAGAAATGAAGAAAAATGTCATGGAGGAGTACTGTAATAATGCAAGAAATATGACTGAAAGAAATATGAAGAGAAAATACGGGGCAAAAAAGAATCTGTTTAGGTCAAACTCAGTTCAGAGATGGACAGCTGAAGGGATCTTAGCAGAATGGTGCTACAGGTCTCTGGCGAATTCTTACAGTTAGGAATGAATAGAGATTTCAGCATTATTAGAGAGAAATACTGTCAGATACTGAGGGGGTATAGTGTAACAGGATGACTACATTTTTTCAGTTTGGCCTTAGACTGCACGTGAGTCATAATCCTACGTTGTTCCCAGATAATACTAATATTATTGTTACATTAGCCTGTAATGTTGCTTGTAATTTGATTACGTTTAATCAGTTCCTGTAAGTGGATAGCTTAAAAAAAGCCTCCAAGTACCTTTCTAAATACATTACTATTATTATTTCAAAATGGCAAACTTTGATATATTAAGGGAAGTAAAGGGTGAAGTGGATTGGATTTGCATTGGATTGGTGGTGAGCCCAAGGTCCCGAGTATCAGGGAAGCATAGAATTTCCTCAATCAACTGAACGAAATTTCTTTGGACCTTGAACCTCCAGTGACGGAAAGAAACCTGTGTGGAAGGGCTCCTTAAGGATAGCTGCAGGGTATGAGGAAAAGTAGAGAGATGACGGAACAGACAGCCTTCAAAAAATCAGAACTAAGAAGCATTTTTTTAAAGTGCTTTAATAAAGTATTTTTCTTATACTGCATTCTTCTCAATTTTTAATTTCTTTGTTACGACTCTGCATGGCTTAAATTAATTAAAAAAGAAAGAACAGAAGAAGGGAGGCCATTTCTGCGAAGTGTTCTTGAGAGAGCTCTTAAGCCGTACTTTCCTTTTGTCACACTGCATCTCAGGAAGTAAATGCGAATAAATGGCACCAGCAGGCGCCTGAGGAACCCCGCAAAGCGGAAATGACATTTTCCCAAGGCACTACATAGCTGCTGGTATAAGCCTTTTCCTATCTCTCCCCGGACCCATCATGTGGTATGAAAGGCTCAGGCAGGCGGGGGATGGAAGTGAGGAGTATCTGCTCCCTGGAACTCATTTCCACGGCAGAAGGATGACGAGAGCTGGTGGTGGAAACAGCTTGACTTTCTTATGTGTTTTCTCATGGTTCATGGAGTTCTTCACAGAAACAGGTTTTCAAGGAGAACCCCAGACATGTGAGATGAGCCTGGGGGATGCCAAAATGTCCAAGCCCAGAATACATCTGCCCAAGGATCCACTGGCTTCGGACCACTGCACTCCCCTGTGCCAGGCCAGGCATTATAGCCCACCATTATTATCCTCCCTGGTCGCCAGCTGTGTCTGAATGTTTGCCGGGTTTTTTTAATGAGGGAAAGGGAGGAAAGGTAAAACCTTTAGAGGTGGAAGTTGAAAAATTCTTATTAGCACTTGCAGCCTGCTCTGTGTTTTGATACATCAAGTTGTCCAGGAAGCCCGGAGGGGCAGATGGTCTCTCCTGCTTTGTATTTGCGCAACACTTAGCAGTGAGGGTGAGCAGCTCCTATTTGGGACACTTGGGAATAAGACAATACAAATGAGACTATTAACTCTTCCTCAGACAAATGCATCATCCCTTTAGTGGTTACTGGAGTCTCAAGTGTACTTCAAATGGAAAAAAAAAGACACTCCCAAAAAGCGAGAAACTGATTTTGCTTTAAGAAAGCTCAAGGGTAATTTGTTTCCTTTGCCTAAAGGAAATCTCTCAGCTATATTGTCATTTCTTATCTTATTATGTGCTTTTCCCACTAATTATTACTATTCCTTCTCAGTTTGGACTTTAATTATAAAATATCAATCACAATTTCTGCATGTTTATTGGCTGGAATGGCTACCCGATCCAACAATTATCTGGAGTACTACACTGAATTCAAGCTCAAAACTCAATCTTTTGAAAAGGAAAAAATAATATGAAAACCTACAATCCCCCTGACTGACCACAGGAGATAATTCCTTCATACCAGTTTTGATAATAAACTATGAAAATTGACTTCTGAATATCAATTAAGGTGTTTTCTAAAGCAGTTCTCCTGTTTTGCTAATTTTTAAAACGGTTCTTTTTATTGAAAGTATGGGGAACTATTAAAAAAGATAATTGCATAGCTTTCAGCATGGGAAAAAGATGAGATGGAACATGTTTATTACACAGGTTTGAATATGTTCGATTTGGCTGTTTCACTGCTTCATCAAATGCAGCTTCCGGGGCCCAGCTACTGCCGCTGGGCTACACTGTCCAGGAAATGTCCAGATTGATATTCCAGGGATGAGCGGCTAGAAGAGCTCCAGGGCATGTTTGTATTTTAAACAGCAGTCTGGTTTCATTATATAAAACCACAGGGGTATAGCACCATTCACTTCAGAGGAGTTTTTTTGCATTTGCATTAGCAAAGAATATAATTCTTGTTGGCCAGTTTTTGCAGTGCTTGGGATAAGTGTTGCACCTTAGGACTGCTGGCTGCAACGGGACCACTCTTGCAGTAAAACATGATTCAGCATGAAAAGGGTGGCAGGAGCTAGTCGTAAATTGAATGGATGGAGGGTTAGAGTCCTCCATAAAACCTCAGAGCATTGCCTCCCGCGGCTGAGTCTGTGTATTTTCTGCCACGACAGTGTTGAGTGTGTTCAATTCTAATTAATTTACCTGCGCTGGTTTTGGTACAGTGTGACTGATACAATTGCAAATCTGCCCAGAGTAGGATAATAACGCAGGTGCTGTCAAAGCTGTGCTGAGATGTGGATGGGTGGGGATGGGTGGGGAAGTATCCCACCCTCGGTCGATTTTCCTGTGGTGATGGCTGTATGTGCCTTCTTCTTCCGTCTTCTTGATCTCACACAATACATATTCAGATATGCTTTGCATCCAGCCTTTCTTTTCCAGAGTGCTTGTGCCCCATGCCTCCAGTGAGAACTTGCGCTCATGTTATTCCTGCAGTTCCTGCCTCCAAAGGGCACCTCCCTGCTAAAAAATCTCTCATTGAGCTTTTGCTGTCTCACCAGTGGAGCTCCAGGTCTATAACCAGGCGTGCTGGGGAGAGCTGTGATGAAGTGAGCTAGGCTCTGCAGCCATGACGCTCTACCCTAATGAAGCCTTTGACGCCATGCCATGATCCTTTCCGCCCTTCATCTTCCTCTTCCCCCTTCCTCCGCTAAGTACTTACTATCTCATGACTTCGGATGGGATCCACCCGAGGGTACTGAG
>NW_009192754.1:0-241 GCF_000690835.1 Fulmarus glacialis
CGCGGGGCTGCGTTTGCTGTTGCTGCGCTTTTGGGGGGCAATGGTAAGCAGTGGGTGTTGGATAGTGTGTGTGGGGGGGTCCTGGTAGCGGCTCATGCCTTGAAGCTAGAAGAAGACTAGATATAAGGATGAAGTTTTTTACACTGAGGGTGCGAGACACTGGCACAGGTTGCCCAGAGAGGTGGTGGATGCCCCATCCCTGGGGACATTCAAGGGGCTCTGAGCAACCTGATCTAGTGGA
>NW_009192754.1:317-709 GCF_000690835.1 Fulmarus glacialis
GACTAGGTGTCTGTTAAAGGTCCCTTCCAGCCCAAACCAGTCTATAATTCTATGATTCTGAGATGTGTCCTATGGCCAGCATCCCTGTGGAACTCACAGCGATAGCTGATATTCTACGAGTTGTGGCTGTTTTGTGTCTCTTGAGCGGGTCTCCATCTTCTTGCAGTGCTCAGGGCTCTGCTGGAGGGGGTTTGACCTTGAAATGACTGAGGGCTCCTTCCTTTCCAGATTATCAGCTGACGAGCGCTGAGTTGTCTTCGCTGCCAGCATTCAGCTCACCTGGTGGGCTGTCCCTTGGCAACATCTCTGCCTGGCAGCAGCAGCAGCAGCAACAGCAGCAGCAGCAACAGCAGCAGCAGCAACAGGAGGGGGAGCAGGGGGAACAACAACCG
>NW_009192754.1:745-1962 GCF_000690835.1 Fulmarus glacialis
AGCACCTGGTTCCTGTATCACTAGGAAATTTAACGTAAGTGAAAATGGGGACCAGGGGCCGCTCAGAGGATGTTGCAAAAGGAAAGAGGGAAACAGGGAATTCCTCCAAGGTGCCAAACCTGCAGAACCCGAGCTGTGACTCCTCTGCTGGGTTATCGTCAGCCTCCCACTTGCACGGCCCCGGTAATTACATGCTTCTAGGAGACAGCAGCAGACATGCCCACGGCTGCAGAAGGAGCCAGAGCAGTCAGCTTGTGAAGTTTGGGGAATCCTGTCCCTACCACGGTCGTAGGAGTGACCCTGGAGTCCCCAGATGAGATCAGGGCGGCGATGTGCTAGGTGATGCTCTCTGAGAACTGCTTCTTGCTGTCTGTCCGCAGCAGGATTGCTCTCTTCACCTCATGTGGGGGGAGCTGAGATCCAGCAAGAGGCAGAGTTAAATGGGGTGGTCATTGCAGAGTAAGATGTCTGGAAACAGTGGTCTTGCCAGTGTAGAAAGAGGGTAGCTTTTAAAACTGAAAATGAATTGCTTTACTCCAGGGAAAAAAAATATATGCACTTGCGTATTGGAGCAGGTTTGCTGAAGTGGATGCGCTTTTAGTCTGGAATAAAGCATCCACATGCAGAGCTTTTTCAGAGTATCTTAGTCAAAATAAAGATTTAGGCAACTTGCCTGCGATCACACTAAGACCGTGGGACAAAAAGAGGCAGGAATTGAAGAGGAGGACTCGGTGACTTTGCCCCAAAGCCAGCTTAGGGGTAAGACTCTGACATGCCCAGCATGAAGTGCCGGGTGGATGTATGGATGCACCAGGCTTCGGCGCATTGAGTTCAATGGATTTCTCCGCTGCCTGGAGCATGTTTTTGCAGGCAGAGCAGGCAGCAGCTTCCCCAGCAGCTGCCGGGACCTCCTGCGCCAGCGGGGCTGCGGGATGTGCGGAAAGCCTGGACGGAATTCCAGGTTGTAGTAAAGAGGCTGAGGAGGTTCCCGGCTTGGAGCAAAACCGCCCGTCCGAGCCCTCCGCCGGATTTGCGCAGCCCATGGGGGATGTTGGGCCATAGGGGTGCCCGCGGGACGGGGGTGTCGCAGCCTGTCCCTCTCCTCCGCGACTTTGGGTCGCTGCTGCGGGGACGGGGGGTGGGATTGGGGCTGGATCGCGGGGTGCTGGTGGAGGAGGGATGCTGCCCGCAGGGTTGTGCGGGGTCTAATCCTGGCT
>NW_009192755.1:0-3711 GCF_000690835.1 Fulmarus glacialis
CTGCCGCTCAGGGCATCCTCTGCCGCAGGAGGAAGGACGCGCCTCCGTCTGTGCCCGGCTGCCAAAGGTCCAGCTCAGCCCAGCCCCAGGCACGAGACAGAGTCCAGCAACTCAGCACAGGACAATGAAATGGCTCAACGGAGACTGACCTTATGGGGTGTTCAAAGAGAGACACAAAAGAGAAAAGAAAAACTTCACAATACATAGACAAGGAAGGAAAAAGGCTGAAAGCTTCCAGTAACGAGAGATGTCAGGCCAGAGGACATCCTTCTTCTAGCCAGAATCATTGCTGCAACTGAAAGGACAAAACCACAAACCTACTTGAGTGAAGCAGAAAATACTCTCCCTGTCCAACAAGAACTTTAGAAACTAATAAAAGCTGAAGAATTTCTGTTCTGAAAAAAACAAAAAATAATCAGGAAATCTTTAACAATTTTTAAGAAAAACTTCCACCTGCTTTCCACAACAGGGAACGCAGCGAAGCCAATGGCTTCAGCTTCAGCTTTTGACAAGACAGTGAAATTCAACAAAACACGTCTTTAAAAAACAACCACCAACCCCTCTGCAGTCAACTTGGTCCTCCTAAGACCGACAGCAAAAATAAGCGTTGTCCCCGAAGGACACCGGGCATTGCCACCAGGACCACGTGATGCCCTGAGACAGAGCCACTCGTGTGACCCCGGTTCTGGCACCCCCGTGTGCCCTGCAGCCCGGCGGGCACGTACTGCCAGAGCCCACAGAAACGTACCTGCGGTGGCAGGTACACATACCGTGACAAAACAGGTATTTAATTTAACTGTATCCCTGGGGTGGGCCCAAGAAGAATCCAGAGCGAGCAGTTGGTCTGCATATCCAACCAAGCCAAGAAGTGTCAGCATCTAATTATTATTTATTGCACTGATGGAGCTGGAGCTGTCAGAAGCTGCTGTAAGCAGAAGTACACTAAACAAAGCGGTAATTAATGTGCAATCATGCACCAGCACAGGACAAAGCCAGCTGTCCAAGGGTCAGCGTGAAATATAGCTCCTCACCACATCTCACCATGCTGCCTGTGCTGCAATTAGGCAACTACGAAGTTTCCCGTAGCTTGACATCACTACACTTAACAAGTTATCAATGGCAATGAAATTTTGCAAGACTTAATCAGTAGTTCAACAGCAATTAATGAACCCAGCAGCATGCACCTATGAGCAAGGGCAATGCACAGACCTCAAGCCTAAAAGCATCAGCAACAGCTCCTGAAACCTGGTGTGCCACCCACCCATGGGGCACACCATGTCCCCACACCTTTCCTCTTGACTTCTGTCGGCTGGCAATTAAATACCCCCGTCCCTTTGAAATTTTTCTTTTAAAGCTTAATTCTGTCTTTTTTGAAGTGAAGATCAAAGAACAATCATTAAAAGATAAAGATTACGCTGACAGAAAATTAAACTTGCATTTTTCCTTAAATGTGCAAGACAGAACAAACACTGCTCTTCTCTTTTTCCTCTCTACTGCGTCATAATTATAACATAAGTAAAATTGTTAGCTTTGGCCCTAGCTGAACTTTATATTCCACCAAACAGTGAAATCTTTCTCCTAGAGTTAGACTGATTACTAGAAATCATATGTAAGAGTAAGTTTTATGTAAAGGAATAGTAAACACACTTCAAAAGGAAACGGGAAGGGCTGGCTATATGGCACACAACTCCCGTGGAAACTTCTCTGGTTAAAAAAAAAAAAAAAAAAAAAATTATCCATCTGCCACAGGGTAAAGCAGGGGATACTTTCTGTTCCTCTTCACAACTCCTTCTCAGTCTCCTTGCTGTCTGCTGGGTGTGGAAGGAGGATTTGGTGGAAAAAGAGAGATCACACATGAAATTTGTCAGACAGCAGGTCCTGAAACGCAGGGGAGATGCGGTAAGTCGAGTTTTTAACAGACCTGGAGGTCAGCTCTACGAAACGTGCCAGGAATAGCTGGTGACAGAAAAAGATGGCCTCAGGACAGGTAAGCAAAGCTCTGGAGAACCATCAAAATCAGTGCCATTACAAAAAAAAGGTCAGGGAATAAAAGAGAAAATAGAAACAATTGATTTTGGTAAGTAAGACAAAAGAGCATGAGGAAAAAGCACTGCAGACAGCACATCACCACAAGGCAAGTGAGTGGAAAGGAGAGGAGAGGGGTGGAGGAGGAGGACTGAAGAGGAGGAGAACAAAAGGCTTTGCAAGACGAAGAGGGGGAAGCCCAGAGGCTCAGGCTCTGCCCACACCACGACGGCGGCACCCGAGGGGGCTGCGGTGGGAAGGTCACATCTCTGGTCCTCAGGCACTGAACGTGGACTGCAGGCAGAGCGCGGGCAGAAGCCTCTGTCACAGCTCACGGCGTACGTGGTACCGCGTGTCCTATGGCCACAGCCCGGCCGAATTCCCCCTGCTGCCCCGTCTTCCTTTAAACCTTCCCCAGGCCAGCGCTCATTAAATCCTCTCCACTCGTTAATATCCACTTGTTACCCCTGTTCCTTACCTTCAGCAGAGAGCAGAAGGCTTCCTCTCGCTCTGGTAACGATCCAGAAGACACCCATAATTCACGTCCCAGTGTCTGCAACACCAGAAGCTGCAGAGGACGCTGAGTCAGCGCCTGCGGGCTGCTGCGGGGGCGGCAGCCAGCGGGAGCCAAGCCAGGGCAGCTTCGGAGGCAGCCCCCTGCCAAAGGCCAGCCAAAGCACTCGCACCACCAGGCACACGCGGGCAGCTATTTACATGGTTGCAAATAAACAACGAGGATTGCGCAGATACCTTTTATAGTCAGAGAGAGGTGTTTCCTTCCACACACATCTAACGGCTGCTCAGGCAGCCCTTCGGCCAAACCAGCCCGGCACCCACCAGCGCTCTTCCCTGGCCACGGAGAGAGCGTATCCAGTGCAAACGATACATCTGAGTAAGTAAAACAGGGATAACATTAAATCTAAAATACAGGCTCTGATACAAGCACTTATGGCACACTTAAAGCCTTGCCTGCTCTTGTAGAAGAAAACCTCTAGAAGTGGATAGGGAGAAAGCCTACAAGAAATGAGGAGTGCTTTGTTATACAGTCATTGCTCATCAACATAAAACCTATGGAGCCTAACTGGGAATGGGTACTGTTCCATATAGTTTAGTTATTGACAGAATTCAGCACATGCAAGTTAAAACAATTAAAATTAACACCTTTCACAGTGGTACAGTACCATCAAAAAGAAGAAAAAAAAAAAGGAGATGCTCTCCCCCGCGCAGCCAGGCCTGCTGCAGTCTGCAGGTGACAAGTGTTTTAATTCTACATGAGAATTCTGTGTTATTTTTCATGCCCAATTTCTGCTGGACGCGATTCATTTTCCATCAGCTTTATCTCTATTAACTTCTACAAAACGTTTCTCTGAAGGAAAGCAAAGTCTTAAACTTGTCTGAAGAGAACGTATCGCTGCAGCATCCTGCAGCACAGCCGGAGGAGCGGGCAGGGGAGGTCGCAGTCAGCGCCATTAACTTTGCAAAACAGGCTCTTTTCCTTCCATTTAACTGCACCAGCAGCATTTCAAGTATTACTAGTTAAAGAATTTAGGTATAAATTTCAGATTTCTTTATAAATCAGCTGATTTTCAGAAAGGCTGTGTGCTTTGTATCCTTCGTAGTTTGTTGAAACGCTGGTGTAATTAATGGTACCCTGGGCACAAACACCCCCAGAACTGGCAGTGGCTC
>NW_009192755.1:3741-4961 GCF_000690835.1 Fulmarus glacialis
GCCCGGCGGTGGCGGGGGCGGGGGGGGGGGGAGCCTGTCTCGCTGCAGGACCTCCGGACCTGGCACTCGGATGCCCGCTCCTCTGAGACGCAGCAGCATCGCCCCTCCCGGGGCACCGACACCCCCCTGTGCCCCACTGGCCCCTGTCCCGCCTTCCGAAAAACAGGGGAAACGCCTCAAGTTGTTTCTAAATGCTCGGGATGTCTGAGTAAGCCCTCAGTAGCAGAGCAAGGCGAGGCCCTGACTCAGTCACACATGGCCACCCCTAATACACAAAAATAACTTGTTTATTCCTCCTGATGTGTTATTTTTACACCGGCAGCTCCGGGTATCCGTGGCGGTTTGCTGCCGCTGGTCCCAGCGAAGGCACACGGCGGAGGTCGGGCACATGAGCCCCACAGGGCGCTGGATCGGGGACATCCCTGTCTGGCCCAGCCGTCCCACCTCGGTGCAGAGGGCTGCCCTGCAGGGCTGGGAGAGCTCCTCGTACCTGGGGGGGTCTACGAGAAACACCTTCAGCCACTGCCACCCTGCCAGCTGTGCCGGGCACCCGGGGAGAGCCATCCTCCACCCCCACCCGGCACCGGCCAGTGCCTCCATGCTGCCCTCGGAGCTGCAGAAGGAAAGCCTTCGCCGGAGCTGCTGCTGCAGGAGAAGAAACGTTTGATTTCCAATCATCTGGAGGAAAGCCCTTCTAAATCAAAATGTGCCCACAGTTTCCAACGAGGCAGAAACAATTCCTTCATACACGCCAGCAGCATTTATCAGCTCAGGATAGCTGAGGACAACTTAACGATGCCCACCCTGGCTGCACCAATACCATTGCTCAAAGGAAGAACCAAAGTGCAACTTTCCCTTTTGCAGACAGAACGTTGGTTCACAATGCGTTTCTGGAGTAACCAGTCAAAGCCCTTCAGGGGTTGACTTCTCTTTATAAGAGATACGAGTCCAACTGAGCGAATGCAAACATCCATAAAGGCTGCTAATAGCAAAGCGTGGCTCGTGAAAGGTACGTGGGAACACAATGGAGCCGGAGCAGGACAGCAGCAGAGGAAGCTGCTGGCAAGTAAATATTGCTCAACACGACAGCAGTATTGGGGAAAAACTGACAGAGTGGAATAACAGGAAGCTTAGTCACTTCTGGACAAAAAAAGTAAAGCGTATGAGAGAGGGGTGGGAGGGGAGCTGAGCGGCAGGCCGGAGCGGCTGGGCTGGGAGGG
>NW_009192756.1:0-19224 GCF_000690835.1 Fulmarus glacialis
CGAGGCAGCCCCGCTGCCCACCGCGCTGCGCCCTCCCCGGCCTGCCCAAGGCCCGGGTCCGGGCAACGCCCATGTCCCTCCATCGCTTCCAGCTCCCCGGGCTGAGGGGGCTGCCGATGCCTAGAAAGTTTGTGTAGAAGAGGGGAGGACGCCAAGTTTAGGCTGGTTTTGTCCGTGACGGTTCCGTGCTGAAACATCAGGAAATGGCACTAACAATCACAGAGCTGTGGCACTTTTGGAGAACGTTTTGCTCGCCCGCCTCTGCGTTACCTGCGTGCGGTGACCTTGCGCAGGCCGATAAAGTTTGCCCCTTGCTGAGGAAACCGAGGGGGAAGGTTGTTTAGCCACCCCTCACGTGAGTGGCTTGTTAAAAGGTTTAATTTATTTTTACCCCCCCCTTGTGAAAGACCGCAAGCAGTTGTATCTAATGAAGTAGCCAGTAACGCAGTGCTTCAGAGCCTCTCCGTTTTGGGTTCAGTGGATGGGCAAGGTACAAAAAACCTTTGTGGATGTTGATGTCGGGGGACAGCAGGTGAACAAGTCCATACAGGTCTCAGTTCTGTTTTTAAGCAGAATAAAATCCCGTGGAAGCTGTATTCATGCATCTGCCCTGCTCGTGCCCAAGCTGCCCCCAAAATTGGTAGTTTGGGATTTTACAGGTGTGGGGATCAGCTGTAGGTCTTGACTGCCTAAGGCAGTCTTGGTCAATACTGGTGTGGGTGCTTCAGGAGCACTACACTCTTAGTGGTGTAACCCCTAAGCACACATAGGCAAAAGACCGGCACCTTCAAGAGAATATTTTTGCTTTCTATTGGGAGTTATCCTGTGTCTGGTGCGATCTGAGGTCAGTTGATGGTACTGGTGTATAAGGAAAGCTGAAGTGGTATGCTGAGACTTTGGCAAAGCTGTAAAACAGAAGTCGCCTTAAAATAATTGGCAATAAAAGGAAAAAAATTTTCTGGCAAATAAGGGGACAGAATTTCTTTGAAGAGAATTTTGCAAATGCAGAAAGGTATCAACACAGCTGTAAGCCAAATAACTGCACTTCCCTGTGTGGCTTTGAGTCATACAACTGGATTTTTTTTTTCTTTTTTTTTTAACTTTCATGTGCATCAGCTGACTTGAATTAGCCTTTGGAGCCAATATGCCAAAGCACCTTCTCTTGCCAAAAAGTTCTGAAGTATTTAGTTGGAAGTTGTGTATCGTGCATTAGAGTCTGACTCTCTTCATCATCTTCCAGTGCATCCACTTTGGCAGAGTCCGCTTACAATTCCTGGAGGCACCCGACAGTCTCCTATCAATATCCAGTGGAGAGACAGTGTTTATGACCCCTTTCTGAAGCCTCTGAAAATCAGCTATGACCCAACAACGTGTCTTCACATATGGAACAATGGATATTCATTCCTGGTTGAGTTTGATGATTCTACTGATAGATCAAGTAAGCAAAACTCAGAAAAATCCATTTAATGTTTTACTAATGCTTAGAGAGGAGAAATATTTGCATGATGTAAAACCTCAGGACAGATGTTGAAAATGAATGT
This sequence comes from Fulmarus glacialis, assembly GCF_000690835.1. Taxonomy (NCBI): domain Eukaryota; kingdom Metazoa; phylum Chordata; class Aves; order Procellariiformes; family Procellariidae; genus Fulmarus; species Fulmarus glacialis. The sequence continues at coordinate 1,542 of NW_009192756.1, forward strand.
ACAGTAAACGCTTTAGCTAAATGTGGATTTACAGTGATGGGAATTGTAATACAGAAGTTCTATGTAGGCCTCACCTATACTATGTATTTATTACCATGGACATTGCGCACAAATCCTCTGTTGTAGGTTGAAACTTACTCTTATTGCACAAGCCTTAATGCCCTGCCTTTTGATTATGTCTTGTAATACCATAGCTTTGTCTACATGAGTTAATCTTCAGTCATATGTATATGTATCTATTTAATTTTAAATGAGATTCCATCATTACACTTTAATAAAGTAATCTGCCACTTATCTCTTTTGTGGTGTTAACAGATACATTTAATGCATTTGAAATAATCAGCAGCAAAATGACTTTCAGTTGCATATATACTTATCTCAATAAGCTTTTGGAGAATTAAGTAATACTGAGCTGCTACCATAGGGAGCAAGTGCATGTGTTCCTGTTGTTTTAATATAAGCAGGAGTCCATGCATGCAAAATCAAATTATGCATTTCAGCAATTTAATGTGAATAAGCACTCTGACCTGAGCACCTAAATCGTTTTTAAATGCTCAATAGAGTCAAGTGACTTAAAATCCAGATACTGCTACCAAATTCCAAATTTCATTGTTCCTTTTAAAAGTTGACTTTACCAAAGGATATTGCTGGTATGTATAAAGAAGATACTTTGTAAAGGTAGGTGAACTGGTAGCAGTTGGTCAGGGATGTTGCGAAGCACGTGATTCATGTCGATTATTCAACTTGTCCGGGAGCGAAAAATTGAGGGACCCTGAGCAAGTTTGAACCTGTTTGATTGGAGTCATTTATTTTTAAGGTGACTGCTCACCATGAGAGATGCTAGAACTTTGTAAGCGATTTAGTAATGCTCTTGGGAAGGAAGCTTTCAGCATGCTAATAAACAAATGCTTTGTCTCTGCAATACCAGTATTTTTGGTTGAAGTTTGGAAAGAGGCTGATAAAACAATGCAGCAAAAATGGTAGTGGTGGAATGCACGGAGCTTTCAGGGGCTTGTGTGATGTTTGGGGTTTTTTTTGGTTTTATTATTTATAGCTGTTCACTCAGAATATTAGTTTCTAACCAGAGAATATTCTTGCCTTTGTTCATTTGAGTGCTATGATATGTAATGAAGAAACCAAGTAGTGCCCTTCTGTTTTTACACTACAAACTGCTATTGCATTAGTGAGGTGGGGTTAGAGGAGAGACTAAGATGGAGACATCACTTATTAGCTCATCAGTGATTTTAACTTACTAACTTTAGATTGGTTTTGCTTTTAATTTAACAGTCTCTTACTTTATACAGCCATACCCTGCTATCTGTTGAGGATGCGTTCCTGAAAAGTGTAATGGTTTGCAGTTCGATGGATAACAAAGTAATTTTTTTTTCTGCAAGAATTCATGTAATGGAGGGGAATTGCCTGCAGGAGGTTAAATACACAGGGACAGTTTTTGTGACGTAGAGGCAAACATGGAATCATCAGGACTGTCAATTAGAGGGGTGCTGGCCTTTCAGAGGCTGGCTATTCAGAGCGCATCACAGCTCTGAAAGATCTTACCCGCTTCATCTGTAAGACTGAACACTTGAGGTAAATCTTTCATTCCTGCCGCCTCTTTCTGGATTCCTGCCTTTTCGTCATCATCATCTTCCTCAAATGAATTAAAGTCAATGAAGGGTGATGACGGCTAGTGGAGGATGGGATTAGACGATCAGTGACAGGACTCCAACATGACAGAGAAACAACAGATCACGGGATGTTGCTGTATGAATGGCCAAGTTTTCAAGTGCCTGCCTTTCTCCTCCACCTTTCTCTCTTTACTGTTGCTATTTCTGATTTTTCTTTCTGCCAGCTTCTGTCTAACAATAATAGAAATCCAGAGAAGGAAGCTTATGAATAAACAAAAAAAGGCAACAAAATTGAAACAGAAGATGAAAAAAACAAAAGAAGTGTGCACCCAGGATAGACAAAAATGCCCAACTCCTAAGATGAGGCAAAACAAGACTTGGGCAAAAGATGAAGGTAGTGCTGCCATGGGGTGTTTGCTTATGAGCAGAGAAGGAGGATGAAGAAGAAAGAGGGTGTGGGGAAGGTATGTACAGAACATGGTCCTGTCTGTGTGCATGAATGCCATCTGCTGCAAGGAAACGAGACTGAAACAGAGCTAGGGCTACAATAAAAAGCTGATGTGATTCTTTCCTCTGGTTGTTGTTAGAGTTCCTTTAAACTTCTGTTTTGTTTTGAAATTATCAAAACTGGTAAATTGAGAGGAAATGAAACGACAAAAATGCTTGTAAAGAGACTGTAAGTTCCTATTTGTTTGCTGTCACTTTCTAGTGTCCACTATAGGAACCTGATTTTCTACATATGTGTGCCTGTGCCTAACTTTACTCGTGAGGTAAACATTCAAGGGAATGTGATTATTAACATGCATGTAGTCAGTTGTGGGTTTGCATCATCACATAATCAGGAATGGATAGTGTTAGAATGCAGAAACTTTAATTCTGAAAGACTTGGCAGTGTGGGCCACATCTTCATCCCATCCCTGAAAGTTACCTTTCTCCATCATTATTTTTTTAGTGATGGTCAGTATTGCATTTATGCTAAGAGCTTAGCAGCAGTGGGTGAAATTAATTAAATGTCAGTTTGCATAGCTTGTTTTAGCTTAGTCTTTTATCACATGCAGGCTTATCTAGTTAGAATTTCAAAACTGTTGGCTGGCTTTCAGAGAAAAAAAAAAAGACAAGAAAAGCTCTAATGCCTCTCATTGTTTTCTCCTTAGCATTAAAGTGATTAGCTTCTTTTCAAAAGTAGTGTTGGGATTATGTACTTTATACAGTGGTTTGCTATAAAATTTAATCATGACGTACAGTTAAGTAAAAATCAGTAAATGGGTCTCTACAGCTACTTATTTGTTGTTAGCCCTTTGGAAGTAATTATGGTCTCTCATTTACCAGATACTGTGATGTAGTAACTAGCAAGAAGACTTTGCAGGATGTTCCTGGTTCAGTTAGGAGGAAATGAGTAAAACCCAACAGTATGCAGAAAACTAGGCATAGACTTTTTCATTCATGTATTTGCAAAATGATGAGAGGCCTTCTGAAATCAGGAGAGCAGACTGAATGTTTACTTTTGTTCATGGCTAAAAAGTGCATTAAATCTTCCAGAAACTCAGAATCTTGCCCACAGGCAGACTAATTTTAGATGCTTTGTGGAGTGTAGCTTGAACAGTTTACAGTAGGCACAATGTTAGCATATTTCTGGTTGTGCAGGAAATCTTTTAACATTGGTTATGCAGTCTGAAAGCTGCATTGAAGCAGAATAGTATGTTTGCATTTTTGTAACTTGAACAAAAGCAGAATGTTTGACACAATGTACTGATTTTTCTGGCAAAATTGGATTTTTGAAGTCTTGTATTGTCATGGGACATTTCAATATTTTTCATAGATATTGAGGCTTTGCTGGGATGTCATTTAATAGATGTATTCATTGCTTTGTCATCATACATATTTCTTCTGGTAAGGCAGTTCTCATATGCCTGCTCAAAGAGAAGAGCGTAGAACGTAATGTATAATTTCCACGACTCTGCCAAACTTGATGTGGATAGGAAAAAAAACAGTAATTCCCTTGAGGGGAGATGGATGAGGAGACTATTTAGCTTATCATCTTCAATTTGATATAGTTGATTCAGACTGCAGGGAAAAACAGTGATGTGTTCGCTTAAACAGTTCTGTTATAGCAAAGTAAATTGTAAAAGTAGCCGAGCAATAGGGGACTGTTTCAGTAAGATAGTTTGCTCCACCTGATTTCTTCCCTGGGCAAACTTATTTCAAGCAGGATCTTGCTGTGTTACTTGTCTGGACAATTCTAAATCATGTTTATTAATATGTGTGTCTTGTTTTGTTTTTTAGTAATCGTTGGAGGTCCCTTGGAAAACCAATACAGGCTAAAGCAGTTCCACTTCCACTGGGGAGCTATAAATGAGTGGGGTTCAGAGCACACAGTTGACAGTAAATTTTACCCGGCAGAGGTATGAGATAAAAAGCTGAACAATGCAAATACTTATGGGGACTGGAGACTAGGTCTCAGGCTGTCTGTGACTATAATCCATGCTAGAAAACTCCCAGTTTGAAGAGTTGCAGTTTACTCTCAAGGAACAGACCTGATAGGTGCCACAGCTCATCTACTGTTTTACTGTTAAGTTCATATTCACTGTGTTTTCTGGAGAAGAACACAGTCTTAAAATTGAACTTTGGCCCCATTACTGAAAGTTTCAGTAATGTTTTCTGCTCCCTGAATGTCCATAGGGGTAGCTACTGGACAAAGCAATGGCAGGCAGCAAAGCATCACTGCTATTCCAGCTCTCTCTGGATGGAGTGGCAAAGCTCTGCTTGTCCTTCCTCCTTTTAAAGGGGAAAAGGATGAGAGAGAAAGCAGATTGAGGGCACAATGAGGTCTTAATGAACTCCTATATCCCATCTGATCTGGTGCAGATCAGGTGGGCAGCAAATACTGAGGTAAATGTGCAAGCTCAATTAAAAAAATGTAAGTGCTTCACGTCTGAGCTGCAGTAAGCTAAGAGTTCACATGAGGTGTTGGATCTGGTTTTTTGGGAGTACGGTGAATGCACTGCATCTCAGCTGCTGTCTCTAGTGGACCTGCAAATCTCCTAATCCTTACTCCTTTAAAATCACTTTGTTTATTATTACTAAATGCTTGCAGAGAAACAAAGCACATACTAAATACTCTTAAAAAAATATTTAAAGAGAAAATGGAAGATTATTTAATTCCCACAGCCATACCTGTAACTCAAGAAGCCTGGTCCTGCTTACCTTGTATACCTAACTGTCTTGTGTATGTGACGCCAGAGCCTTGGCTAATGTTAGAAAGTTTATTCCAGTTATCAACAATTTTTTGTGTTTTTCTTAAAGTCGTTAGAATAATGTACAACAGAGTCCTATGGTGATATAGTGGTTATCACGATCACTTTATTTTCTGTTTTCAACTCTTAAGCCATTATTAAAGTAGCAAAACTTTTGTGATTAAGTAACTACTAAGGCAGAAAGAGTCAATAAAAAGGATGGAGCCAATGGGGAAAAAAACTGATTAAGTTGCTCAGAGAGAAAAGTATGACAGGTATAATCATAGTTATATGCCAAAGATGGAGAATTTGAAAAATTACTATAGCTTATTTTTGAGAAGATGTTTATCTCCTGTTAATGTGTTCATAATGATGCCTGTCAGCTTGGCAAGATATTTATTAACAGCAAGACTGTATGACTTAAGTTTTGGGACTGGTGCTGTCTATCTATTTAATACACAAAACCCTTCAATGGGACACTTATATTGGACTGTAAGCAATGCAGAGGAAGCTTATGTTACATGCAGGAGAATGTTCCTCAGCAGAATAACGTGCTCTGTTCTTCCTATTGAGAGATGGAAGAGTCCTCCAGTTCCAGGTATACTAAGCTTTTTTTGTACCTTTAACTAGCATTCCTGTAATTAGTCTCCCACAGACAAAATCCCTTTCATATGTGTGAAATGTAGTTTATAGGTCTTTGGCTATTGTTTAAAAAAAGGCACAAAAAAAAAGAAGGGAAGTGCCATTATTTATCAATAACATTTTGGTTCTCATTTTTTTGGTGTGTGATTTCTTAGGTAGCTCACTGCAGTGTCTCAAATTGCCAAGGACCAAATCTAGCAAAGATCAAAAGTCAAGTTGCTTGATACCATTGCTGTGCTCTGTGCATGTGTTGATTTCTCATTCATTTATATTTCAGTTGCATTTAGTACACTGGAATGCCGTTGTGTACCCAACTTTTGAAGAAGCTGTAATGGAAGGTAACGGCTTGGCTGTTATTGGAGTGTTTTTAAAGGTAATTTCTCTTTGTGTAATAAGCTGTAATGATGCCTTTTTATTTTCATTTTGTTAAAACCGATTTAGGACAAAATACCTCTAGATTTTTGTTGTTGTTGTTTTCAAAAAATACTGATTAAGGTAGATATGTAGAATGTCAAGTTAATGATTCTCTAACTCCTACCTGTCTTCTGCAGCTAGGAGCACATCATGAAGGGCTGCAGACACTGGTTGATGCCTTGCCGGCGGTTAAACACAAGGTGAGTATTTTTAAGTGTCCCACCAGTTATCACTCAGCAGAGCTAACGCAGTCATTCAACATAAAGAATACTTTGAGAACAGCAAAACACTAATAAATGCTTTCTTCCTTAAATGTCAGTAGGGGGCCTGATTGACACCTTGAATGAACTGTTGATTATACTGGAGGGGAGGGAAAGCTAATTTTTAAGGAGGAATTGTATACTTTAAGCTTTCCAAACCTCTTGGTTTAAGAAATGATGCTCTTGAGATTGTATCCCCTTAGAAGGGCATGCACATGTTTAATGCTTGCCCTCACTGAAGCCTGCCCTTTAGCTTCTATGAAAACATATGCCACTGGATTAGGTTTTGTATGTTGTTTAACTGGAAGGTACTTTCTGTGCTGTGTAAAGTGGTAGTTGATTTCTTGTGGAATTAAGGCTTTCTGATTTTTGTTTGATCTTTGAGGAGGAGATTATTGTTTGCTTTTGTTTTTTTAAACACTGCTAGGGGAATAGGACTCTTTCTTCATAGCTGATCTCTGACTTCTGCCAGGAGAGGGAGTGCTGCATCTCTGATAGTGCTCAGAAGCAGCTCATGCTCCTCCAGGTGCCAGTTCCTTTTAGAAAGTACACACAAAAAACACACATCAAGAATTTTGCTGGCTTGTAAGCACATCCAGTTGAAGTCGCTGTGCCATTATTTATCGCAGTAAGGATTTTTTTTATCCAAATAAAACAAATATTTATGGCAGTGCAGTGAAAATTCTGCCAGATAAATGCCAAATGAGTCAGTTCAGTGCCAAAAAGACCTACAAAAATCTGTGAATATACATCCATTATGAGAATATAATATTTTACAGCATATGAATTTGAAAGAAACTGAAGTCAAGATCTCTTTTAAAAAAAAAAAAAAAATAATCAAACATTAGGCTTACCAAGCTGCATGTGGGCTGCTCTGAAAGAGATCTCATTTCCAAAGGGTGTCTGTTACCCAACAACTCATAAGCACTTGGTTTAAAACGTTTGAAAACCTTTGTTGCCTTGCCAGCATTATCACTGACTTAAGCACCAAACCCTGAGGAACATCAGCCTGGTTAGGAGGAGGAGGAGAAAGGTCAGATAATACCCATTCTGATGTCCTTGCACCTTCCTCTCTCACATGATGGGTCAAAGCTCCCATCAAGAATCTCTTGTCCAACCCCCTATTTTTGAAGAATTCTTTACTGTAATATTTCTCATTCTTAGTGGGGAACCGATAAAGCCTATCTAAGGAGAAACAGGAGTTTCCTTTCCTGCATTGCCAGTATATCCTGGAAATACTCCAGGAGTATAATGTTTGTGTAGGAAATCATGGGCTCTGAAGCTCCTACATGCTGTCTGGTATGTGCACTCTCACTTGTGGGAGTGCACATTCTGGAGACGTGAATATTTGATGTGATTTAAATGAAATTTTAGTCCTCTTCCCTCTCCCCGCTGCCTAAAATCACGTGGTGAAAATAAGTGCACTATTGTTTGCAGTCTATTAAGTATATCTGGCAGAACTACCTGAGCTTATTCCACCATTTATTCTTTCTTTTTCCTGTTTGCTTCTAGCTCCCATGAAGATGTAGTCAGTTGCTCCTTCGCGCTCCTTGTTTCTTCCACACTGAATTCCTAATGGCTTGTGGGGACAACAGAAATACTTAAATTTTGTCTACTCACTAGCTGCCTCTTAAGCCTCAACCCAGCTTACCAATGTTGTACAAGTTTATGGGGTTTTAAATTATTATTTTATGTAGATCATTATTTATATTCACAATACCTAATTTTGCATGTGCATGCATAACATGTACAGTATTTAATCTCATTGTTAAGATCCTTTTAAATCTTCTGTCATTTTTTTTCTCAAAATACAATTTTTAAAAATAAATTCTTTCTGGGGTTTAGGACACTGTTATCGAGTTTGATGTCTTTGATCCCTCCTGTTTGATACCTTCATGCCCTGATTATTGGACCTATGCGGGCTCTTTGACTACTCCTCCACTTACTGAATCAGTCACATGGATTATTAAGAAGAAGCCAATAGAGGTTGATGAGAATCAGGTAAATCTCATGCTTATATTTCTAATCATATATACCTGTTTGACTGTCTGCTGCCATGAAGGAGAAGATGCAAAGAAGTAGTTGCTTACTAGTACCAGTAATTGTCTGTGAATACACAGAGATCAGTGGCTGCTTCACACCCAGTGTTTGTTTGGGGAGGTATCCTGACATTAACAAGAGCTAATGTTGAAAGACTTAAGACCTCTTCAGTAAGCAGCGAAAGATGCTTCTCCAGCTCTCCAACAGAGTTTTATCTTGATCTGTGATAAACAATGCCTTATGCTGGAAACTGCCCCTTGAAAACTTCTAAGGTTATTTATTGCATAATTTTGCTCTCCTTACCAGGATGCAGCCCTTTTTGTGGTAGGGAGGGAGGAGGAAGGGCAGGTTTTGTGATAGTCCAAATTCTGACCTTTTGCGCATATTCTTGATAGTCACATGCATTTGCACAGAAATCTTGCAGAGACTGCAAGGGCTAATCCTCTGTTCTTTCCTTAGGCAGACTCTGAAGGTACAGAAAGGATGGTGGGTGGCTCCGAGTCCTCCACGTGCCATTCTGATTGCGAGAGATAGAATGAGTCCCCACTGGGTTTTCTCCTTTGCCTTTGTAGGCATGTTTACTCTATATTTGGCTGTACTGTCCTTGAATTCCTTTTTTTTTATTCCCTTTTAAAAAGGACAGACAAACAAGGGTTTCAGCAAATGTTTGCATTACAGAAGTTATTTCAAGTGGAGGAGTTGATAGTTTGTTTTGACACCAACCCAAACTTGTCACCGTATGCCCTCTGCTGCTTTTAATTTTAGTACTTCATGTTTCAATGTGATGTTATTCCTTGGTAGATGTAGGGACAAGCAGAAAATGGTCATTGGAATTGTACTACAATTGTGTGTTTTGTTGGAAGTTTTCAGGATTTTATCTATTCAAGGAAGTGGAGTACTTTGAGGGGCATTACAGCATAGACCAAGTCTTGGAGATTGTTGCAAAGCAAGTGAAAATGAACAACCCAAAAAAATCTACCATTTTTTTCATTGTTTAGGAGGCACTGAAAGTTATTTGTGCATTGTCCCTGTTTTTTTGAGGCTTTGATTAATAATGAAGTGCGAGTCCAATGACATGAGGCAAAATACTGATTTTTTTTTTTTATACATCTAGATTTTTTTTTTTAAATACATTACAATCCATCTAGAAAGTTATGCTCCAAACAAACACTAGCTCTGAAGAATAGGCATGTATGTGATCTTAATGTTTTAGTTTACGTAAAGGAACAGGACAGGAAGAACTGAAGATTGTTAACAGAGCAGAGAGAACTGAATGCATAGTGTGTCATTCTTCTTTTCAATTGAAACTTTTTCTCTTTTTTTTTTCTTGGCTCTTCTTCATTCTCATTCTTTTATGGCATAGCAAGGCTCATAGTTTACTTAACATTGTAATGCCCTTGTAAGCATTAAAAGCTGATCTGCTGCATATTTTATTTTAATCCCCAGTTATAAACCACTGAGAACAACTATGTAGACTGTTGCTTGTTGAGGTTCCCTCTTTTCTGGGTGCAAGCATATGCATGTCTGTATAAGATAACAGAACTCTAGGAAGGGTGTAAGTTAAGAAGGTTGGAGAGGTTTATTTAAAGATGGCATATGTTCCCGTATTTGAATGGGAATCGGTTCCGTCTCAGATGTGCCACATTTGAGATTTAGTTTGCCTGAAGATGGCAGATGACTGACAATTCATCTTCTGCATTGATATGGATGATGGCATAATCTTTACCAGCAGGTGACAAAGAACTGCCAGAAATTTGTGCTAAAATTTCTCAGAATGCAAATATAATAGTACCTTTGATTCCTGCCCACCCCCCCCCTCCAAGCATGAATGATTGTGTTTTGTCATGAACTCCAATAATTCTCCAGTTACTAAAGTCACAAAATTGGACATTTCTCATTCTCAGCTGGAGGCATTTCGGATGCTGCTCTTTACTTCAGATGGTGAAGAAGAAAAGAGAATGGTAGACAACTTTCGCCCTCTTCAGCCATTAATGAATCGAACCGTCCGTTCATCCTTCCAAAGCAGGTATCTCTTGAATACTGAAGTACAGCCCAAGGACCATGCTGAGCAGATCAGGCCATAGATGGCCTACGAAATGTCAGTCCAGACTGCAATATCTGGATATAACTGACATTATTTTTTAATTTTTTTTTTCCTTGTTCTGCAGTGTGTGTATGCCATACAGTTTCACAGCCAGCCAGTTTCAGTTCTGCTAAGTGCCATTTGACCTTCAGTAGAGAAGCTGTGGATTTTTTTTAGTTTTGCTTTTTTTAAGAAGTAAATAATATCAACCTGTAATGAATTGACTTACTTTAAAGCAGGGATCAACAAGGAATTATTTTTACAGTTAAAGGAAAAATAAGGGCAGGAGATCTTTTCCCCTGCCTCTTTTCTGAATTGTTCTGTGTCTCTTCAAATGCTCTTTCAGTGACTTGCATGAATTAATAATCCCAACTAAAAACATGTTAGCAAGCAGGAAGTGTGAAGAAGTGAAAAGTATTAATACTGATTAGATCCTTTTGTGGAATTGTTTCAGAGGTTTGGGTAGAAAACTAGCTTCTCTACTCACATACACAGAGACATTTTATCTTCTTCCTTTTTCCTTGGCACTTAGGATAACAAGAGGAGAAGGGGAAAAATGACTTATAGAATCTAATCTCTTTCCATTTTATTGACTGCATGATCCAAGTTTGATGTGGATGCTGCAGAATGTCTGCTCTATCTACACCACAAGCCAGAAGACTTTTTCTAAAAACCTTATAACAAATGTAGAAGCTTTTAGCTTTGGCAGGTTTTACTTTTCTGTATTAATAATGTGCCAGGAGAAGAAAGCAGAAGAGAATTCACCAGTATCTCATGACTGGCAAGAGTAGCAAATTAGGCAAAAATGTCCAATTGATCCCAGGAAATTGATTCTGTCAAAGCAAAGCAAAATTAGAACTGCCCCCCCGCCTTCTCCCCCTAGCTGACCCTCCCAATGGGATTTGGGGAAAAAAAAACAATTTCTGAAACCTAATCCAGTGCTAGGAGAGTATGGACAAAATGCAGCATTCAGATACCTGAAGGTTTTTTTTTCCAGTAACTCATAGAGCACCAGTGCACTCTCTTCAAAGTTTTGTCTTAAGATTTACTTTTCTTATAAAAAGAGTTACCTAGCTTCATGACAACTGGGGACCAGATTGTATTTACAGCACCTTATGGTAACGAAGTTAAGTGGTGGTTGAAATTTATTTGTGGACCAGACAAAATTGTTGTGTAAGCGGCCAGCTGTGGAGCCTTATGCTAGAGTTACGGTCCAATTGCCACAAGTATTGTCTACCTCTGAAGCATACTATTACTAGCCGTAATTGTCTCTCGAGCACCTTTCTCAGTGTCTTTTTATGCTTTACTGTATTTAACAGTGTGCCTGAGCATGAAATTCATGTACCAAATGTATGGTCAGATTTTCTGATGAGGAGCAGGTCTGTCTGTAAACTCATGATGTGATTGATTGTATTTGAGGAGTCTTACTTGGTCTGCCAGTAAGCAAAGTCACTGGTTGCTGATGCGATTCAGCACAAGTGATGCCAGGACACTGGCTTGTCAATGCTAAATTCAGAACTTTAGAATCGATACTTTTTTTTTTTTAAGTCTAAGTGTTCAGTTGAAAAGCACTTTAACACTTTTTAGTGTGACCCTAATGATTTTAAGGCTTTTGAATATTCTTATTTAACCAATTAAGTGCCCAGGTCCTGCCTTTGCTTCCTTAATAGCTCTACCTCAGGCTATTGTTATTGTTGTGCCTTTCTCCCTTGGCTGTTTGAAATGTGGCCACTTAACCTTAGAGTGACTCTACATGGTAAATGTAAGAAAATCTCTCTTCTATCCCAGCGTAGTATACTTATTTTTACTGTGTAGTATAGTCAACATGGCAGTATATATCTTCAGCTTCATTACCTCTCCCAAGCCCTTACTGCTTGGTTGAACCTTACCATCTTGATTGAACTCTGTAGAACTATACCATCTATACCAACTTGGTTGAACTATACCATCTCAGTTGAACTATACAGTGTTTGGCGTCATCAGACAGACTTTTTACAGTCTGCAGAATCGCATCAGTGATGATTTTGCCAGAGAATGACAGGTTCCAAAATAATTTTGGAAGGGACATCTACAGTTCTGGCAATAGGAAAATAATTCTTTTACTTTCTGCCTGAGCTAACTTGATCTAGTATCATTCAGTGGTGTTCTTGCAACTGCTTTTCTGAGGAGGACCCCGTAGAAAGATGGCAGCGGTTCAAAAAAAACTTGTCTAGGTGAGATTTTTGCTACTCATTATTAGCAGTTAGAAAAAACTGTAATATAAAGACATCTTAATGTTGCCTTCACACTTAAAAATACAGGTGACTCAGCAGCACTAAGCTAGCTATAGGTAGCCTGTATCAATATCCCTATCATATATAAATGGGTCTTTTAAAAAGCTTCATGCAATCGCTCAAAGTTTTTTAGTTGCCTTTTTAATTTTCACCAAGTTTTTGAGTACCTCTGATCCACTGAGCTTGTTTCACTAGCTAATATAGCTTCCCTAGCATATGCAAATACAAAATACATATTTTGTTTTTAGGCAACTACTGTGGTGTAAATGTTTAATCTTCAGATGTTTCATAATGCTGTAGTATGCTCATACCCAACTGAGTTCTCAGTGGTTAGGTTTGCTCCACTGAACCAAATTTTCTTCCTAGGTTTGTAAGTCTCTTTTTAACATGCTCACCACCGTGCATCCATCAGAGATGATGTTGAATATTCTATTTTCAGTGATCTATTTAAAATTCTCATAGACATTTAATTACTTTGTTAAAGTATTGTCACGGACTTGTCGTGGAAGTTTTGTTAGAGAATAGGTGTATTATCCAGTGAGAAAGTTAATAAGCTGTACTCCGTAGATATTTAAATAAAATCACATCTAAGTATACTGACATAAAATTAATCAATTTCAATTTCAGCACTGATTGTTTCAAATATCTGGAAACAGGGTCAACGTGGAAAAAATTAACTGCACTGTGCTACAAAAATAAGCTTTACAGGGATTTTCTGTTACAGTTATTTTGCTGGGTTTTGTCTTGCATTTACGTGTTAGTGTTTTAGCATCTCTGGTTGAGGTAGGCAGTATCTCAGTTGCAGGGCAGATTGTCGTTGAAATTAGCAGTCTGGAAATGAAGAGAAAGGGTTTTTGGGTGTGTTTTTCTTAAACTTTTATGTTACAATGACTGTATTGGCCTTGCAAAAGCTAACTTCAAGAGGAATAATTCTGTGTGCCTGCACTGTATGTAAAACAGCGTGTGGGAAAAATGATGTGATTTGATTGTTGGACTAGAACTAATATTTGTAATAATTTTGCACAACTAAGTTAAACTCTATTTGAAAGATGTCTCCATGGGAATCTTTAGGCTTTTCTTTTAGATGGTACAATACAAAAGGGTCAAAAGCACACATTTGTATTTGTCCTCGCATAGTAGTCATTTCCGTTACTTAATACTGTACTGTACTTAATACTGTACTGGGAGGTGTTCCTGTGGCAATAAGTACTAGGAATTAAAGACTGTAATAGAAACAGTTTTGAGGACAGCTTACTGAAATGGAAGTAGAAGAGTTTTGAGCCTAGATCTGCACCTGTGTTGGTCTGACTTCCAACTGTCTTTCAATATTTCTGTTAAATATCGCTCTTATCAGAAGTCTTGTTCTTGGTGACTTCATAGTTGGAACAGCTTCATTTGGCGTTTGAATGTTTGATCCGTATCGCTACATCCCAGAACTTTCCACCAGTGCACTTCAGGTGTACACCACCACGTATACCTGACCAGTCTTTTGTTGTCTTCTGTCATGGATGGCTTGCATTGGTGTTTTTACTTTAAGTCTGACAGGAGTGTATCTTTTGGCTTTGAAAGCTATGGAAATGGAGATTGCTTTGATCTCACAAAAATCTGCTGGGTTTTAGAGTACTGGAATTCTACACAGCTTACTTTTGAGGAAGGGTCCCTTTTTCTGCTCAAGTTCATAGTCAATAGTATTTGCTTTAAAATTTGAATGCCTTAATTTTGAATGTCTTAACTTGTATTTCTTGGCACATCTTTGCTTTTTTCTTTGTGCGTCTTATTTTCATGGCAGTTATTACATTGTGTATTTTAATGTATGTTATTTGCCTAATCATAATTTACTGAAATAATTGTCTTTGCGGACAACATATGTAACAGGGAATGCCTTTTGTTCTCCTAGGATACAGGCCTTTTTCCTCAGTTTTTATGTGATGTAAAGAAACTTCTAGCTGCTGTATTTTAAACTTAAATTAGTGTGCAACTATGCAATAAAGAAACACAGAGAAACCTGTGTCTGTATCTCATTATGTAATTAAGCTCTCCAAGTTAAAAAGTAGATTTTCTGTCAAGAAACTAATACAATTCCTCCTTGAGAATGAACCAGTTCGTTATGAGTGGAGTCTAATCAGATGTCAGACATTCTGTGATACTTAAAAGCTATGAAAGACTTTGCTGAACTGTATTATAATTGGAACGAAAGAACAATGACCTCTCAGTTGCTGCTGTACTGATGGAAGGGTATCTAATTATTTGTTACATTCAGCTAGATGCAACATGCCTAAACATGTCTAAAATGGGATTCCAAATTTTGAGGACCGTTGCTAAACTACTTCATTTGACACTGATCATTAAACTCTACCTGTCAACTAAACTCCTTTTTCCATTGTGTAATTGGTCTTGATAAAACTGAGTGTTGATCTGATGTGTGATAAAACTCTCAAGAGTTTCACATTTAGTTGTGGCTACAAGAATCTTATCAAATAACCCAAAAAAGACTTTGAGTAAAATAAATTACTTTTATCAATAAAAATTGGCTAATCAGGTGAAATAAGCCTTAATTTCTCTGTCTCACTGCTTAGCCATGCTTAACCTAGATATCAAACAGATATGTTATGCTTAGCTGAATTCATTCAAACAAGTTTCCACTTCTTTTAATGGGAAAAGTAGATTACATTCCTGGTTAAGGAATTCCCCCCCTAAAATAATTGTAGACAATACTTTTATATAAGGCCTGCCAAACTGTGCTGTTTGGTATCCTTTGTGGTAGGCAAGCCATTTTGGTGTGAAAAAAGAGTGGCTCAGGTTAGGAGTGAGGTCAGCTCCACTCTTAGTACTATTTAAGGGTTCTTGAAGCTACCACCACTTCCATTTACCCAACAAAAAAGCTTATAAGCTCTTGTATTAGTATAGCTGAGGTGTTTGCTAAAGAAATGGTTTATTTGGTTCCAGCAGGCTGTCTTATTTTGATCAGGGCAGCTCTCCCGATAAATGGTTAAGAACATACACATTACTTCTAACAAATGGCCAATTTACTTCTGATATTGGTAATTATTTGTCTTTCTGACAAATAATTCTTTCCGTCTTTCTTTTTGATGTGACAAACTTGAAGTGCCTGAGTATTAGCATATGGAGAACTGATTATATAATCAAATAGTCTTCAAAGATTCTGCAGAATAACTTGGGGGCCTGAAGAGAGTTAATGTTCGTGGTCAGAACTGATAATAATACTTAGCATTTGTGAAGTGCTTTGAAGATACAAAGCACTATATGAACACACCCTAACACCATGACTGCCAAGCAGGTATTTTTGCAGCAATACAAATGGAGGCACAGTTGCAGAATTAACTCCGATTGATTAATTTGCAAGACAGTCAAGTACGTGGTTGACTTTAAATACGGCATTCAGTGTGCTACTCTACTGTTTCTCGATCCCAGGATTTCCAAATGGAAATGGTGTCAAAATTGAGACTGGTCTGCAAATTCTTAGCTGTCAGTCTATTAAGAAATTCCCTTTTGGAAGAATTGGATGCAGAGAGAAAAAGATAACTTGGTCCCATTCTTGTGAAAGTTAATGGAAATTTCTGTGAATTAGGTTCATACCAGGTGTAAAAAGCCAATCATCAAGCAGTTAATTTATTTGCCTTAAGGTAAGAACTTAGTCTAGAGCACTGATGAAGTAAATCCATTGATGAATGATTTTGTCCACCCAACTATACAACTGAGTTTGAGCATTCATCTGAAAATATCTGAAGCATACATCTTCAATTCCAATCCTGTCTGCTGGATCCTGATGTAATGAGGCCAACACAGAGACAATCCTGTATGTGGTAGGAACCTGGGTTTTTTTCTGATTTTATGGTCCTGTGAACATTTTGCCTAGGCTAAAGTATGAAATATAGTAACAAGTAAATGTTGGTAAATCTTACTTTGAGAAGTAATCGGTTTAGATTACAACCATATAGCCTCTGCAATGGGGCTAATGTTAAGCTAGTAGGTTAAAGAAAGGCTTTTGGGGTTTCAGGAAAATTGTGTAATAAATGTGTTTTGCTGTTTATTTTTAATTGATTTTCATAGTCTTTGCAGTCTCTTCAGGATCCCATTTCTCTTTGAAAACTAGAAAAACATGCTTGGTGCAAAGGTAATTTTTGTCTAAGCTTTCTTCCTAAATATGTGTGCTTATATAAATCGAGAAACCCTGTTTTAAGCCTCTGGGCTCTCGTGGCTAACAGCCACTAGGTGTCAGGTTCTGATCAGTGCTTCAAGGGGCTGCCCAGGATTCCTGTAATGGTTGGAAGTGGTCATGATGGCAATTGCCAATGCGAGGTACCTGAAAATGTTACTAAAACGTTACATCTTTCCCCAGAATGCAGATCTCACGTTTCTCTGAGGTATCTTGCAGAAAACCTCTCATCCTACTGCCTGTACTGAAGCATGTCTGAAGCTTGCGAGGAGGAGGATGGTCCAGGGAGGATGGACATCGACCTTGGGTTTCAGAGCTTGGGGATGACTTCTTGTGTGATACCAACTAATCACTTGCCGAGAAACAGCTCCTCAAAGGTACCGCTTCCACCTCTCAATGGGAATGATTGTTGTTGAGAATCGGGGCTTCCAGGCTTTAGCCTCTGAACTCATCTCCTATCCCACAAGGACAAGAGGGAGTCTGAATGTGCTGAAGAATTGGTTCCTTAGGCACTATTGTGAAGTATCCAAGTAAGCCTCCTTGGATGCAGAACCTATGTCTTCATTGAGGTAGTGTGATAGAAGTTGCTCATTTTGCCCGCTTGCCAGATGGACGGGTGTTTTTTCTTTTTTTTTTTTTTTTTTGCGAACAAGTCTTTTTGGTGATCTTGGCATCTGAAATGGCAGGCAGATTTCTGCAGTGCCTCTGCAGAAATGCAGGTGATGCAGCGGCAGGGTCTTGGCCTGTGCTTGTACTCTTCTGTTTGACATATTCACACAGTAAGCACGCTAAAATCGGATGGGGCTGGGGGGAATTGGGAGACACAGCTTTTGCTGAACTTTAGGTTTACGCACAAGGAGACCCATTCTCCTTTATAAGAACACCCAGTCCGGTCTAGGCAGGAGAATGAATGGTAACAAACCCCTCCTGGCAGCC